>NC_064863.1:11048598-11306098 GCF_024139225.1 Suncus etruscus | reverse complement strand
TCTTGAGAGAATCCTTTGCCTGGTGATCACAGAATCGGCTTGGTGTGTCCTTGAAATGGTCCTAACCCTACCTTATAAGTATTATGGCTTAGGAACTTGCTCTATGTTTTCTCTCCCTGTAGCCTGAAAATACCCCACCTCCTACCAAGTATTCTATAAAACTGAGCTCTTCTTGCATTTCTTCTTAGCTCTGGAATATGAGTTGTGCTGAGCCCACTTGTGTAAATAAATCCGGTTTCTAAAACTGTGAGAATGAGCTTTGGTTATTCCCATTATGACCAGGCTGCCTTTCCTAAACAAACGGAGCAGTATCCAAAGTTAGAAAGGCAGAAAAGTAGAAGGTTCCTGGTCTCTGATGACATGTCAAAGCCATGAAACCAATTATAGACTATATATTCCCAAGTTAACTTCTTTTCTAATAAGAAACATCACTCTGGGTTCAATTCCTGGCATTTCATGGTCCACTCAACAATGATGGGTGTGATCCAAACAAAAGAACCATAAAGAAGCAAAACTTAGGAAGTCAGACAACTGAAGTTGGGTTTCTGCTACATGAGGTCAAGTGCATTCCTTGACAGACCCGGCTCTACTCCCTCTTCATTCCTGTTCTGGTTCAGATTTGAGTAGGCTTCATTGTTATTGCAAAGGATTTGGCTTCTTTTGGAGCAGACTTTCTGGAAGAGCTCATAATTTTTTTTCTAAATGAGGAATTATTTGGCAAGAGCATAACTAAATTCTGCTTGAAAGAAAACACCAATTAAACATGTTCCATTTTAAGTAACCAACCATCCAACGCATTACAGCTTACAGAAACAGCTCCAACCTCACTGGACAACTGTGCTGAGCTCCATCTCACCAACCATAACCACATGAAGAAAATTGAAAAATCAGAGTTTAAAATTAAAAAAGAATATCCAACAAGAGAGCTGTGACTTCAGACTTGATGAGGCTTCTTTAAAGGTTTTCATGCTTTAATCCTATAATGTGAGAAACGAGGATTGGTAGAAAAATGCTACAGAATTTCAAGGCAGAGAATTCTCACTTAAATCCCCTTGAGTCATGTACCAGCTGCAAATTTTGGGGCAAGTATTTTCATCAATTTAGGCTCTCTTCTGCAAAATGATGATGATGATGATGATAATTATGATAGTGGTGGTGATGCTACCAAATGAGTGAGCTGATTTGAAGAGTAAGTAAAATGTATATGAGAGAGATGTAAGTAATAAAATATGCATGTTTTTAACTGCTGTTGAGTGGCAACTGGAAGGCTTGTTAAATCTGAAATAGCATCAAGTTTGTCTAGTTCTCATCTGGCACAGATGTACAGCTTAGAGGTATGAAATTGAAATGGTGGAAAGTAGATCATAATTTATTTATTTATTTATTTTTACCAATTGAAGACTTCCTTGACTTTGCTTCTTGGAAACATAGGAACCAGTCATTTCTGTAGATGGTGGAGGAAGAAAACTCATTTTTTGGAATATGTGTTAAGACATACTTATTTTGGGAAGGGATAGTTTGAACCACACCAATGTTCTTAGGGCATTCTTGTGCTTTGACATGGCGCTTCTCCTAGAGATATTTAGGAGACCACGTGGCTCTAGGTCTTGCTATATAATCTCTTTCTTTGGTTTTCGACATTCTGATCATGGTTTGTCTAGTAGTATTTTAATTTGAGTCTAATTTGTCTGGTTCCCTTTGAATTTCTTGAATCAACAAGAGTTGGCCACATGTCAAACTAAATTTACCCCCCCCATACTATTTCTCTCTAGTTCCTTTGGACATATTTGATCTCCTTGACATAATTGGAGATGTAATGCTTCATCTTCAAAGCCACTGAGCACAGTGTTGGTGCCTTCTCTGTCAGTGTAGTACTCTTCTATAATACCTGGTTCCAGGCTCAGGATTACTGACTAAGCATTTCAGGGAGGTGGTCTGATTCTGTTATCTAAATTTTACTAATCTGTCACCCAGAAGAATGAAGATCTCTGCTTCAAAGGGTATGGAGACTTGGCACTTGTATTCGGATATAAAGCATGGCAAGAGATTTCCTGCTTTGTGAAGCCCATCAAGGAGATTTAAATCAAAACAACAATGAGCTAACGTCTCACACCACAGAGACTGGCACATTATCACAAAGAACAAGAACAATCAGTGCTGGCATAGATGTAAAATAATGAAACTCTTGGGGCCAGAGCAGTGGTGCAAACTGTAAGGCGTCTGCCTTGCCCGAGCTAGCCTAGGACGAACCATTATTTTATCCCCCAGTGTCCCATCTGGTACCCCAAGCCAGGAACGATTTCTGAGTGCATAGCCAGGAGTAACCCATGAGCATCACCGGGTTTGGGCCCCCTCAAAAACAAAACAAACAAACAAACAAACAAATAAAAAGAATGAGAATCTCATTCACTGCTGGTCTGAATGCCATCTAGTCTAGCTATTCTGGAAAAACAATATGGATATTACTCAAAAAAAAAAAACTGGAAATTGAGCTCCCATATGATCCATTAAAACCACTACTAGGGATATATCCTAGGAACGCAATACAAAAATACCCTCTGCTCTCCTATGTTCATTGAGTGCTATGACTTTTACAATAGCTCCAGTATGAAAACACCCCAGTGCCTTATAAAAGATGAGTGGCTAATGAAATTGTGGTACATCTATACAATGGAATATTTTGCAGCCATTAGAAAATATGAAGTCATGAAATTTTCTTACATAGAGATGGACATGGAAACTATTATGCTGAATAAAATGAGTCAGAGGGAGAAAGATAGATACAGAATAGTTTCATTCATTTGTAGCATATAAGAAAATAAAAGATAATATGATAATAATACCCAGAGACAATAGAGATGAGGGCCAAAATGACCATCCCATGATATGAAGCTTACCATAAAGAGTGGTGAGTGCAATTAGAGAAATAACTGCACTGATAACTGACAACAACATGACAATGATAGTGAGAGAGATCAGTAGAATGCCTGTCCTGAAGAGAGGCAGAGGGTGTACGAGGAGGGAAATGAAGGACAATGGTGGTGGGAAAATTATACTGGTGATGGGTGATGTGTATTTGATGACTGAAACCCACTTATGAACATTTCTGTCAGTACTGTGCTTAAATAAAGAATTTCTTAAAAAAAATAAATGAAGACTCAACTCTTTGGTAAAAAGTTAGGTAAACATTAGACTGCAGGGGTGGTATAGTGCTAAACAAGTCCCTTATCTCTACAATCACCCTAGGAGTTGGGTACTGCCATCACCTCATTTTGAAGGTGAAGAAATTGATAAATAGAGATGTTTAAGTGACTTTCCCCTGGTCATCCAGAGAATTAGGCTGAAGGCATCCTGGTCTGAGAATCCTGTCCTTCAAGAGCTTTCTATACCCCAAAAAGGAGCAGCTGAGAAACACATGTGCCCTACAGCTGGGTTGTAAATCTGGAGGACTCAGCACCTTAAAAAAGCATCTCTAAAGTGTTCTTTTATTTTCTGTATGGAAGAAAGGCAGAATGTCCCAGGGATCCTTTTGGCTTTGTGTGAATTAAAATGTAACCATCTACTCCTATCTAATAACAATGTCATTCCTTAGTCTAAAGTGAGATTTAGGGATTTGTGAAGACATCTGGAATGTATTTATGACTCTTGCGTCTTGAAATTCAATATTAGAATGAAAGAGACAAAGAAAGCTCAAGAAGACTCCATCGGTGGACTCTATCTTGAGTGTTTACAAAAGAGACTTTGCTGTCTGTATAAAACATTGCTTGAGGTATCCATAGTCATCCTGTTTAAGGAGGAAAAAGCACAGTTTTGGAATTATTTTGAACCTTGCATTTATGACAAGGAAAGTGGATATTTCAGGACTTTCTCGCATAGATAACAATAGATCATAAAAGTGTTGTTAACATGCCTTTGTTGAGATGAGTAAAAGGCACAATAATAACCAGAAAAGTGTCATCATGTCTATTCCAGTTTTTCACTCTGATTCTCGGGGGACACCTTGAGCTCCAGAAACCATGTTATTAGTTGTGTCATTCTGAAGATCTCTCTAAACTAGTTTCTAAATTCAATGCTTTTTCAAAATAAAGATAGGTAGAACACAGTGTTGCAAATGGGGGAATGATAGGTGGTTCTCCTGTCCATGATGTACTGGTGAGATCTGAAGGAGATTAACAGTCCTGAGTTTTGTGTTCCAAGCCAGGGGACGCCTGAGAGTAACAGGAAATTATGGAGAATCATTTTCATTTTAGTTCTTTTAATGCTAACCAGAATGTTATTCTTCTGTACTGTAAATATAGTGGTCTATTGTAGGAAAACACTGAGGAACACTTTCTTTCAAGGGAATCAACTATAGTGTGTCACTGCTCACTTTTGGGAAATGTCTTCCTTGATTGTAAATGGATGTTTTAATAAAAAACATAATCACATTCTACTCACCCTATTACATCTTCTTATTTATTATAATCACATATTTATGTATGGCATTGTAGATGGAGTCACGTGGCCTTCTTGATAGCCACAGGCTACTATTAAATGTGCCGTAATTAATTTTTTCCAAGTTCTTCATTATTTACTTGTTTATATGCTATTGTTCCTATAATCTTGATTCGTTCTTGAGTGTTTTCCTTAGCTTGACTTATTGGAATAATAAAGAACCTTGTAATGAAGATTCTCACAGCTAAATTTTAGAACATGCTCATGGAATATCCTTAGAATATCCTTTAAGCCATGAAAGTGTATGTTAATTCTCAACTTTCATGGGTATTGCCAAACAACTCCCCAGTGAATGTGAGAAAATTAACTGCTCTCATAGCAGGACTAGAGATTCCTCATTTTACTCTAGAGTCCAAGAGGATGACCACTATTTTCTGACAAAGTAGAGCATGATCCAAGAAAACCTGGTTAAATTGAGGAAATTACAAGGGATGGAGATGATGAACATTAGTAGCTGCAATTTTGGTATAGAAAACTGGTAGTGGCATCAACTAGTTGAGAGACCATCTTTGGATAGAAAGTGACTTCTGTAGTTTCCAAAGGCAGACAAGGATCAATTGGTAGAAGTTCCAGGAATGGAGCCTGTCTTAATAGGAAGATCTTATCTCAATGTAAAGTTAGAAGGGGAAAGAGGTTGATGTGGTATTTGGAAAGATGTATCAGGGATAATTCCCTCTAAAAATATTCTATATTGACAATAGATCTCATGAAAAAATTTTGATCGCCCTGGTATCCTCTGGGTTACTTAGTAGTTATAGGTTTTAGGTATAAATTGAGAATCAGGACCCTCTTTTGCTCAGTTTAAAGCAAATCTGTTATATGCAATATGCACGTGAGCAAGTTTTAGACATTTTGTGAATTCTGTAATTTGTGGATTTACTGAATGGCTAAAATTTATCTAAATTCTCCCAAATCAATGCTCTTGATTTCACGGTCATTTGTGAAAATGCAGAGAAAGTAAAATATAAGCCTTCCACATATATGTTCTGACAAACATCAACCAAGATGACACTTTGTTTTCAAATCTCATATTATCGGTGAGCATTCTTTTCACAGACTGTTTGGTGACAGAGATTTTGCACTTGCTGGATTTTAAAGTTGGAGTTTCTCTTTAAAATGGCCCAAGCATACATGTGGTATCCCTACCAAACAGGAGGCTGGGGTGGGCCTTATGAAGAAAATGTGATATTAGAACAAGCTTCAACCAGGCATGACTTGGAGTTCTGTTGCAATGTTAATGGCTAAGTGCTATGCATTAACTAAAGCATCTTTAAACAGAAACACATGTAAGGGAAGGTTATGTCTTGACTGACTAGAAAATATGACCAAAGCCTTATAGGAACCTAGCCTTATATTTTTCTTTTTTTTTTTTTTTTTTTTTTTTG
Source organism: Suncus etruscus (assembly GCF_024139225.1). Taxonomy (NCBI): domain Eukaryota; kingdom Metazoa; phylum Chordata; class Mammalia; order Eulipotyphla; family Soricidae; genus Suncus; species Suncus etruscus. The sequence goes on along the minus strand of NC_064863.1, from coordinate 11,300,219 downwards.
GTTTTTGGGCCACACCCTGTGACGCTCAGGGGTTACTCCTGGCTATGCGCTCAGAAGTTGCTCCTGGCTTCTTGGGGGACCATATGGGACGCCGGGGGATCGAACCGAGGTCCGTCCTAGGCTAGCGCAGGCAAGGCAGGCACCTTACCTCCAGCGCCACCGCCCGGCCCCGCCTTATATTTTTCTTATGTACAAAGACTTGAGTGCTAATTCAGTTTGCAGATTGACTACATTTTTATGTACAATTGTAATGGCTAGCCAGTATCAGCAATGTTTGTATTTGGTTGGTTTTCCTTTTGGTTTTGAGGTAATACCTAGAAGCTCTATACTCAGAGATCACTCCTGGTGATGCTGGGAGATCAAATGTGGTAACCAGAGATTGAACTGAGGTCAGTTGCATGCAAGTCAAGCATATTAACCCTTGACTAGCTTTCTGTCCTCAAACTATGAGTTTAAGATGGAAAGATTGCTTTTGCCTCTGAGACCCAACTCTCAATCGCCAGCTCACCTGTCCTGATTCCAAAGTCATGGTTATTCAGGAGAAGGCTGACAATCTGAGTGAAGTTTTTGAAGGTTTACCTATGTGCTGGGTGAATGCTATTGTATGATTGCTATTGTATTTGCCAGACCTTGATGGATAGGGGTAAGTAAGTGAAGCATGTCAGGGGTCTGAAGGCTACAATGACAGCTCATTTCTAATCTTGTCCTGTCATGTGATGAGTCATTTAAATGTCACATATCCCCTAATAGCAGGGCCTGCACTTTTGTAATATTTTATCTCCTTTAACATAGAGCTGCTGTGATTGGCATAAAAATTATTCTAGAAGGCGAAGAGCAGAGATAAGAGGTAAACCTTAATGGAGCTCTATAAATGCCTGTCTTTATTTATTGAAAATTTTGGAAATGGGAATCAGAGGAAGGATTTTGGGAAAGTTTTTTTTTTTCACCAATATGGTGCCCATCAAACTTCTCTGCAGACAAAAACAAAGACTAACAGGGCTGCTGTCTGTCTCTTACACTTTTCTATGCACCAAATTTCTTTGGATGGTGAACTCTGTGCTAGATCTCAGAGACTCTTCCACTGCTCTTTATGGTGCCTGTTTTAGTCAATTTTATTTTATTCTTATTTACTTGTTCATTGTCCTTTAAAAAAACGTAGTGATGTACAACCATTTTTTAACATTATATGTGTTCTAGGTGTTCAAATATAAAGTAGCATATATATATATATGCTACTGTAGGTTCATAACAGCTATCTAGTTTTCATTCATCACTCCATCACCATAGCACAGTCTTCTTTTACATATTTTTCTTACCTTATTCCCTCTTTTTTTTTTGATAACCACAATTTTAAGTCTGTAGTCTAAGACTTTATTTTGGTTTTGCTCTGGTCATTCATTTTTCCCTTTTTATCTACTATAGTTAAGAAAAAGCAGATGGTTTTACTCTTTCTGTCAGATTTATTTTTACTAAATTTAATCTTTTAGTGTAACCTATGCTGTTGCAAGTGGAAAGAAATTAATTTTTATTAAATTAAAAAAATAGCTGTTGGAGTTAGTGTGGGTATAAGCTTTTGCCATAATTATAAAGAAAAGCACGGAGATTCCTCTAAAAATTCAAGATTAGAATTACCATTTGATCAATTTATTTCACTTCTGGACATTTTTAGCTAAAGAAAAGAAAAAAAAAAACATTAATTTGGGACAAGTGATGAGCCCTTAAATGTTCATTCTAGCACCAGTCACAGTATCCACATTTCTTTGATGAGAAGCTTTCTTTGTGGTCTTGCAAATTGCCAACCCCATTGGACCCACTGCTTTATTGGGGGCCTAACCCTTAACAAGAATGAGTTGCTACTACTTAAAAGTGGAAGATAAACAGCAGAGCTGAGTAACCCTCCTGAGCAAGACATGCAGGTTCTGTTTTCTGGGGTCCTTATATGGCCTACTGCTTTTCTTGGTTTTTCCCTGGTCAGGCAGGCAGCAATAATGACTTTGATCTCAGTTACCTTGGATTAAGATACCATCATCTATGCCACTTCATGTGATCATCCTCTTTTTATTACTTATTCTTTTATCTTTTCAAGTTTTTAAATAATATCTTTATAGAAGCACCATAATTACAAATTCCCATTGCATTTGGATATATACACATAGATAAATGTTTGAGCATGTACACAGATATAATGTGTCCTGATACAGTAGCCCCTGTTCATTGGTGGGAATGACTACAAACAAACAAATAAACAAAAAAGAAAACCAAGTAACTTATTTTGGATAACCAGTAGGTCTGTCTCCATCTCTAGATTGTGTTTCTTTGTCCCCCTGCCATGTTGTTTACTGCTCTATTTCTAGGCTTCCTTTTTTCTTTCTTGATAAGTAGGAATATACAATCATGAGAGGTATCTTCATTAGGACTTATATGAGAGAAAATGTTTTTTAGTACTGAATCTAGAATAGAGTTTATAGATTCTAGACCTGTGGTAGGTAACTGGGATCTCAGGTCCCAAATAGTCACCTTTCCTTTTCTCCGGGTCTTCTTTATCGCTTAGGTATATATTTCCATTAATACCCAAATGAATTTGGTCTGAGGCACAAGGTTTTATTTGAGGTGTTTGTATTTTGGGCTGTATCACATGAACTCTTTAATATTTTTGTTAGAGATAAATTTTCCAAGGAAAATGTGCAGATAATAGCTGAAAGAACAACGTTCAACTGGTCCTTCCTTTTATGGGCATGTGGCCATTTGTCCAAAGTAAACAATATTACCCAATTTTATTCAGAATCTAAAATTTGTCCTAAAATGACCTTACTGGCCAGTTTTTATCACCCCAAATTATTTCAGGCAAAAATATTACAATATCAATGATGGCAGGATTTTATGCACAAAAACAGTCCTCACCACATCCTCCTCAGACTGTAAGTTCCCTCCACCACTGTCGCAGTGTTCTCTCTTCCTGTCACCTATCCTCATGTCCTATTCCTGCATCTCCTATACATTGAAATGCTTCCTAATAAAAACCAGCTTTCCAGTTTTCTTTGCCTTTTAGGTATTTGTTTTGTCTTTCCTATATCTCTTTACATCTCACATAGGGAAGGAGGTAATTCTGTATCAGTATCTCTTCTTTGGGACTAAACCCACTCAGCAGGATATACACTGAGCTGTTGAATTCTATAAAGTAGATAAATTTCTGGCTGAGAACTCTGGGGGCCCTTTGAAATAATGGGGAGAAGATTCTCCTACAAACCTTGACAAATTGTCCAGAAATCCCACTCATACCTAATATTCTCTTGGATATAAACAGCCCATATCTATACTGAACATCATGAAGCCACCAGCCACAAATAATTCTGTTCCATAGCTCTCACAGTGCAGAGATATGTGACACTTCCAAATGTCACAGTCCTAAGAGGACAGTAGGAGGCAAAAATTTGGGAGGCAAGTTGCATAGAAGCCCACTAGCTCAATGATTGAAAACAATAACACAGAAGGCTCAACTAGCAATAGCCAAATAAGTAAATCCTCAGTGACTTTAGTGACACTACTGTGTAATATAACAATGATCACAAATTGATCTATCTTGAACTTTATATTTTATTCATTTTATCTGCCATTTTGTTCTGTTATAAAGTAAATTTGTGCATGTTAAGGGGGCATACTTTGGACAGGTAGGTGGGAAACTGGGGACATTGATGGAAGGAAGGTCACACTGGTAGTGGGGCTAGTGTTTGCATATTTCAAACCTAGAACAACTGTATTATGAATGACTTTGGAAATCAGTGTTTAAATTAATAAAAATGTAGCATGAAAATATACTTTAAAAAAGTTAACACTAAATACCATTGGCTCTTTCACTTGAACAGAGCATCAAAAATTTATGCTCTCATATTGGAATAAACACAGACCCTCAGGTCAATGGAATAGACTTGAGTATCCAAAGAATGACCCCCCAGACAAACAACCAATTAATCTTTGATAAAGGGGCAAGAAACACAAAGTGGAGCAAGAAAAGACACTTCAACAAGTGGTGTTGGGATAACTGGTCAATCGCATGTAAAAAAGTGAACTCAGGTGGCCAGAGAGATAGCATGGAGGTAAGGCATTTGCCTTGCATACAGAAGGACAGTGGTTCGAATCCCGGCATCCCATTGGTCCCCGAACCTGCCAGGGGCAATTTCTGAACATAGAGGCAGAAGTAACCCCTGAGCGTTGCCTGGTGTCACACACACACACACACACACACACACACACACACACACACACACACACACAACTCAGACCTCTCTTTAACATCATGTACAAAGTGGGAGGAGGGAAATGGGGAACATTAGTGGAGGAAAAGTTACAATGGTGATGGGTGGTATACATTTGATGACTGAAATTCACTGATGACCATTTCTGTAGCCACTGTGCTTAAAAATAAGAAAATTATTAATGAAAAAGAAAAAAATATTTCTTATGCTCTTTTATTTGAAAAGATGATCATCTTTCTCCCATTCCTTCACCCGAGTTCAAGGATTAACTGCTAACATTACGTATGATTGCACCCCATAGGAAGAACATCTTTTGGACACAAATTATGCAGCTATTTGAAAAGAAATATTATATTTTGATTTAGCTCTTATTTTCCTCTAAGCTAATATTATAGGAACTCAAAGCAACCTTCTTACATCTTATCTACCCGGAGTACTAGGAAAAAAAATAGTTTTCAAATGAATAACTAATCAGTTTTCCAGGAATGATCAGGACATGGAGCTGGCATTCCAACAAGAGAAGGTGGCCAAATGAGTTGGCATGTGTCAGCTGATTCGGCACTCTGAAGTCAGCAAGGACTTGCATGTCCAGGGGAAGGATGGGAAAGGGCAGATGGTGGCGCGTAATAGCATCGAGTGAAGTCATGTTCTATGCAAACCTCACTGCACCTGAGCATGACCAAGATGTTGCATTTTCTGATTGGTCCGTTGTGAGCAATCACACTTCTGACTGATCCTGTACAGCTATTCTGGGCAATTGTGTCTGTTATGCAAAGGCTTGTGCCCAGTCCTCTCCAAATTGCTTTGTACTATGTTCAGGCCCTTTGGCAACTGGAGCAGGAGTTACAGGCTCTGATACATTCTCACTCTCTCACTCAATTTCATTCAAAGGCCTTAGTACTTTCAGAGCATAGGTTGTTTTTTTTCGTTTTTTTTTTTTTTTTTTCCCCAGGTTTCTATGCACTAACTCTCCGAGGACAGAACTTGGTGCTTTAATCTGAAGTCAGAGAGGCAGAGATGCTCACACACACACACACACATAAAACCCAACAAACCATGGGCTTTGGGGTCATAGATATCCAGAATTACATCCTGCTTTGCCACTTAATTGATTCTGGACAAACTCCCAGACCTCTCTGAATGTCATTTCCTCATGTGAAAAATTTCTGCTTCTATAGATTGGGAAGCAGCCACTTTACAGAGTTGCTGAGGGTGAAGATCAAGTGAAATGTTTTACACACAGCAGGGCACTTTACCAATAAAATGGAATGAAAGGAAAATAAAACCAAGGGTAGAGTTAGTCATAATCCTGTGATAAATTTGAAGTTATCAAGATGTAATCTACTGGGGCATGCAAAAACTATTTTTCCTAATATTTATACAAAATTAAATTGCATGCGTATTATATTAGGTAGATTCATCTTTGGTTAAAATATGTTCAGGTCTCCCCTATACTGCGAATATATATATTATATATATATATATATATATATATATATATATATATATATATTCTAAAAAATATTTGTTTTGCATCATCAATATCTCAAGTTATCTTTCCCTCTCTTTCTTTCAGTGATTCATCTACTTTGTTGGAGATTAAGCCCTGTTGGCTGTCAACTATTTCTAGCCATTCGCTCCTTAAACAGTCTTTTTTTTTTTTTTTTTTTGGTTTTTGGGCCCCCCCCGGCGGTGGCTCAGGGGTCACTCCTGGCTGTCTGCTCAGAAATAGCTCCTGGCAGGCACGGGGGGGGGGGGACCATATGGGACACCGGGATTCGAACCAACCACCTTTGGTCCTGGATCGGCTGCTTGCAAGGCAAATGCCGCTGTGCTATCTCTCCAGGCCCTCCTTAAACAGTCTTATCACTGTTTCCATAGCGCTCTGAAAGCCCTCCCAAGAGTGTAAAAAATTCTTCATGCACTCAGCCCATGCACACTGCAAGCCACTTTGTCAGTTTTTCATCTCAAAAACATTTTCTGCAGTTTTTCATCTCAAAGACCACTACTTCCTCTAAAACAGTGATTTTTCATCTGAGGTGCACATTTAAATCACCCACGGACTTGTGTGTTGGTACCGTGCCCAGAGATTCTGATGTTTTTTTGGTCCTGGCTCTGAAAATTTTTCAGAGTTTTTTATTGATGTATTGAGATTCAGGTGTTTTTGAAAAAATCACAGCTTTAATGTCTTACCTCCTTGATTTACATAATATTGCAAAGCTCTTTTTTCTTCTCCCAATTGCCAACTAGTTTCTTCTGAATGCCTTTAGGATTTCATGTAAATCCTATCTAGGTATGTGATTTTCTGGGAGAAAGTTGAAGGAATTTATAGTTGGCATTGTTGCTAGAAAGTTTGTAATTTTGCGAGACTGTATAAGGAGCAAGACCATTATTTCACAGTTAAGGATCACACTTCATGACTGAAGTACATCTCAAGAAATTTGCAACTCTTAGTCAATCAATAAGCTTACCAATTGCAGCTTTGAAAACTGACAGATGGTTACAGATAAAATGAAAAGGAAGCACAGAAAATTTCATGCGTTATGAGTCCAACCAAGTGCATAGCTAATGTTTTTCTTCTTATTGGAGATTTTGGGAGACTTCCTAGGTAGTGGTTGGGGTGCTTAAGGCTCACTCTCAGAAACTGACAGTTCATTTGATGGATTTTATTTCTTAGAGTCTACCTCCAAACACAAAAACCATGAAACTGTAGAATATATTGCAGACATAGAATCCATTTTACTGTTTAGACAATATCCAGAACATTAAAAACATGTTCAATGATAGATAAATGGATAAAGAAGTTCTAGTATGTATAAACAGGAATTGAAGGAGCAGTGGTGAAGATTGAGGAAGGAATGAACAATAACAGAAGGGATAATGGTGCAAGATAGTGGACACTTTGGTGGTGGAGGTGGTGTGAATAGCTTTGTACACCAATTCTATAAGCACATACATTATTATAACTATTTTACTTGAACTACAGTCAACATTTTTTTAAATGTGAGCCTCTGCCAACTTCTAGGTTTGTGTCATTGGGCAATTACTTAACTCTCCAAATCTTTACTTGCATTAATGTTTAAAAAATGAGGATTATTCTATCCATATCATGGAAGCTTCGTGAGATAATTATATGGTATCCACTCAGCTAGTATACTTGGCATTTCTATTCAAATGCAATAGAAGAACAGAAAGATATATCTTCCTAACCCTGATTGGATTCCCTACACTATAAATTTCCCTGAGCATTTCCCAGTGTAATACTGGAGACACCAAAACACCAGTGCTGGTGCTCCTGGTATTCCTGGGTAATTGGGGGTTCTAATAGCTCTGCATTTTGGGGCCTAGCACTGATAGATTGCCAAGTATCATGGGAATGACATATAGTCCCCTACATTGCTTGGGAGGTCAAAAGCAAAGAGTTGAAAATAAAATAAAGTATTAAATGTTCATTGTGAGGAAGTGACCAAAAAGAAGAAATGAGGGTAGGTGATGGTGATGGGTCAGAAGAAAAAATACTTTGGCTTAAGGAAAAAAGAATAGAATGAGAATATTTTAGAAAAAAGTAGAAGAGCATTCACAGAAGCCTTTCTCCCTTTCTTAGCCTTTCCTCTCTTCCTTCTTTCCTCCTTTCCTTTATCTGGTAGTTTCCCCCTATAGACTACCAGTTGGAGCCAGACTGGTTTCATAGACTTTCTGAAGGATCACATAATTTCTTTTAGCAACAGCTTCAACCACAATTACCTTAATTATAAGATTGTCCTTTTTAGTGTTTGCTATCCAAAACAATACTTTGAATGGAACTTGAGGGAGATTTTGACCCAGCACAGCCCGTGGGAGAGAAAGCAGAAATAGGCAGAACTCAATTGTTTCAAGACAGGCACTGGGGAAGGACACAAAAGAAATGTTCTTTCCTCCCTGCCCTTTGCCAGTGCATTGGGCAAGCAGGAAGTAAAATTTCATGCTCAATCACAGTAACCAATTTGGCACCTGTGGGTCACATATTCTGTTTCTCCTTTTCTCCGGGCTTTTTCTATTTCCACTTAAATTGCTTCATTTTTTCCCATCTCTGTGAAGTTGCCTTGGGTTCTGTGTGGAAAGGGCATGCTGACATTTACCAAGTTCCTATTATATACCAGGCACTGTGCTGGACACATCAGTTGTCTGGGAGTTATGAAGATTGGTCATGAATTCTTAACACAAACCAAGAGGAAAAAGAGTTGAACTTTGTGGGGTGTGGGAAAGATGACAGAAATAAAATAGAGAGGAAGGAAAAGGCCATAGGTTCTCAGCATGAACAATATTGGGAAGAATATTAGAGAATAGCATATAAAGCAGGTATTAAACAGAAGAGAATAGTGAATTAATCGTGTAGCATGGAGGAAAAAGGTAGTGATTAAATGGAGCAAATGGATGATTGGTAAATGAGATAGGGGCAAGAGAGACTGATGCTCATAGAAGGCAGACAGGGTGTTTTCTTTTTAATTGTGAAGCCCTAAACCAACATGTGGCTGTATTTGTGCTTAGGTCCTTTAAGGACATAAATATAGTTAAATAAAGTCATGAGGGTGAATCCTAACCAATAGGATTGATGAGACCTTATAAGATCAAGAAACATCAGAGAAGCTCTTTCTTACTCTTTTTCTCTCTGACCTGTCTTGGTCTGCTTCTGTCTCTGTATGTCATATCTCCTTTTCTCCTATGGGAAAGTAGCCATTTCCAAACCAGAAAGAAAAGACTCACTAGAAATAAATACTACCAACCTCTCTCTCTCTCTCTCTCTCTCTCTCTCTCTCTCTCTCTCTCTCTCTCTCTCTCTCTCTCTCTCTCTCTCTCTCTTTGATGGTTTTAGGGACACACCCACTGGTCATGCTCTATGCTCAGAATCACTCCTGAAAGGCTCAGGGACCACATGGGCTTCCAGGGATTGAACCTGGGTTGCTATGTGCAAGGCAAACACCCCACCTGCTATACTATTACTCTAGACCCCAAACACTGTCCATCTCTTGATCTTGAACTTCCAGCTTTTTGATCTATAATAAAGTGGATCATATGTTATATAAGCCACATTATCAATTAGTATTATGGCTGCCAAGTGAACCGATATAAAGCATAGGGAGAATTGAAAATTTCTTAGAGGCACTGGAGAGAGAGTACAGCAAGTAAAGTACTCGTCTTGCATGCAGCTGATCAAGGTTTGAATCCCAGTTTAGGGAACACTGCTAGGAGTGGTTTCTGACAGAGTCAGAAAATAGCCTTAAATACAGTCAAATGTTGCCCCCCCCCAAACGAAACAAACAAAATAAAAAAGTCTCTTGAAGACACAAAGGTCTCCAAATTTGTTCATGTTTAAGAAAAGATGAAACCACATGCATTTGAAATTCTGTCTATTTTAAAACAGCCTTTATGGAAAACAATATGGAGTTTCCTCAAAAAACTGAAAATTGAGCTCCCAAATGATCCAGCTATACCACTCCCAAGGATATACCCTAGAAACACAAAAATACAATACAAAAATCCCTTCCTCACACCTCTATTCATTGCAGCGCTATTTACAATAGTCAGAATCTGGAAACAACCAAGATGCCTTTAAACAGATGAATGGCTAAAGAAACTGTGATACATATACACAATGAAATATTATGCAGCTGTCAGGAGAGATGAAGTCATGAAATTTTCCACGTGTATGCACATGAAATCTATTATGCTGAGTGAAATAAGTCAGAGGGAGAGAGATAGACGCAGTATAGTCTCACTCATCTATTGGTTTTTAAGAAAAATTAAAGGCATTATTGTAATAAGGCCCAGAGACAATAGAGTTAAGGGCTGGAAAGGCCAGAAGGACTGGCTCACAATTTGAAGCTCACCACAAAGAGTGGTGAACTCTGTTAGGGAAATCAATACACTAACAACTAGCATAACAATGTTAAAGAACGAGAGAAGTACAATGCTTGTCTTGAATACAGGCAGGGGTGAGGGAGGAGGGGGGCATTGGTGGTGGAAATGTTGCACTAGTAAAGGGGTTATTCAGTTTATGACTGAAACCCAACTACAAAAATGCTTGTAATCATGGTGCTTAAAGATTCTATATATTAAAAAAATAAAACTCAAGAAACATAAAGACACCTGCTCTAAATGGCCAAGGTTCTGTACTCACACACATATATGCTACTACAACCAATGGTGGGCTTTTAAATGTTATTTATAAAGAGGTATAAATAAATAGATAAAGAATAGCTATAGTGAGCATTATGGAATTGCTGATGGGAGTAAGCAAAGTTTGCCCACAGAGATACCATCTAGTTGGGGGAAATGTACCTTTGGCAATTAGTCAAACACTGTGTTTATACATGTTTATTCCAGAAAACCGTAACTGTTTATATGTCTTAGATTATATTGAGTTGAGTCATACCAAAGTGCCAATTCCACAAGTCAATGACCGAGCAAGCATTTTGATGTGAACATTACACATAAATATCTCATAGTCATGTGGATTTTTTGAGAACATTCAGAAGGGCTGACACCATAGGGCCATATTATCCCCTGGACACTTTCTTTGAGTGGGTAATAACTGTCCTTCTCAGGAGGAGCAGTAAAGATGGGCTTGATGGCTTCTTAGCAACATGTATCACATTTACACATTTTCTATTTGGCCCCAGAAAGGGATTGATGTTTGGCTAACAATGCTCCTCGAGAAATGGCAATATTTTCTTTTGAGGGCAAAACTGCAAGTATACCAGTGAAGCTTTATGTAAGTAAATTACAATAACAAATAATCTTCAATAAAATCTCAGGGGCATTGAAGAATCCAAACCAGCAGGGAGAGACACCTGGAGTTTGCTTTTCCGGCGTCATGGAAACATTCATCTGGACTGATGTGCTTCTTAGTGACTTGTTCATATTCGCGTGCAAGTGCATTCCCTGTACATCTATCTATGTGCTCTTTACTCATGCCTGCATTGTGCTTTTATTCCCACACTAGGTATCAATTTGTACAGTTGGGGAAAAAATCCACTGAGACAGTCTGAGAGAAAGATGAGTTGGATGGTAAAACATTTCAGGCTTCCAACAAAGCCTAGCATTTGTACTTTACCTTCTAGCTAAATAATTTTTCTTTTACACAACACCTCCTTTACTATTTCTAAGGAATCCAGTGGGAGAAGGTTTACATTATATTCATTTCCAATCAGAAACTAACAGAGGCCCAGAGAATTTAAATAATTTGCAGGCAAACTAATTCTGGAAAGGTTAGGGTTAAAAAAAATTGGCAGACAAAAAGATCATAATTTTATATATTTCCTTCTTTTAGTTAATTAGGGAAAAGCATAACATCACAACATGGTTGAAGATAAGGCTTTGCCAAGACTGCTTTTCTTTCATGGAAATATTTTAGACAAGATGGGAAGATCAATATGGGAGATTGATATGTTTCAATTAAATTTGAGAAAAATCAGCTGACTTCATTCATCAAATGCAGTAAGCCTCACCTTTTTATTAAGAATTTTTTAATTAAGATAACATTTGTTTACAAGAGTTGTTTATATGTTTAGGATGCAATATCATACCACTTCTACTACCAAAGTACCAGTATCCTTCCACCTCATCCTGTCTCATAGTAGCCCAAATTACACAGCTTGTATGATACTCCATGGGGTGGGAAATTGATGTAATTATCTAATGTGTTTAACAAACATTAGATTGTAATGACCTACTCACAGAGAGTGAAAACACCTTCGTAAGTGAAGGTGTGTGAGAGTACCTACTGTGAAGAAACCACTACTTAATAGCTAATACGGATAGCTAAAAGCCACTGAACTCTTACTCTGAAATTTAGATAATAGGTCTTTTTAAGGAATTCTCTAATTCCATTCTCAAAACAGCCCTATATGACAGAATCATTATCCTCACTTAGCAGCTGGAGAAACTGACCCCTGAATGGGTCTAAGGTGGCACAGCAGTCAAGGGTTAGAAATCTGACATTTAGGTCTGGAGAAATAGCACAGCAGTAAGACATTTGTCTTGCACGCAGCTGACCCAGGACGGACCTGGGTTCGAGCCACGGTGCCCCATATGGTTCCCCAGCCAGGAACGATTTCTGAATGTATAGCCAGTAGTAACCCCTGAGTGTCATTTGGTAAAATAAATAAATAAATCTGACATCTGAGGCTTGAGAGACTGGGTTCTGGCCATTCGCTTACAGTCCAAAATTTTCCCAACCTAGAAATTTTGTACTATAGCTTCTTACAAATAAACCCTGAATGCCAAATACCAAGGCAAGGCATTCATGGGTCATTTTGGGTCATTCAGGGGTTAAGATGCCCATTTTGCAGATGAGTCTAAGGTCCCCTGTGAACCAAGGCCTGAAAAAAACCAGGGATCAAAAGCTCTTTACTGTAGGGAGTAGGCAATGCCCCACTGCATCTCAGTAAATATTTTCTATCTGAAACTTTACCAATCCTCTGGCACAGTGCTCAACCAAGAGACTCAAAATTAAGAGCAGAGAGAGCACATAAATGAGGCAAAAGGGGGGGTGGTTTTTGAAAGTTGACTTACAAAAAAAAAGAAAGAAAGAAAGAGAAAGAAAAAGAAAGAAAAAGAAATAAAGAGAAAGAAGGAAAAAAGGAATAGAAAAAAAGAAAGAAGAAAGAAAGAAAAAGAAAGAAAGAAAGATAAAGAAAGAAGAAAAAGAAAGAAAGAAAGAAAAAGAAAGAGAAAAAAGAAAAAGAAAAAGAAAGAAAAGAAAGAAAGAAAAATAAAGAAAGAGAAAGAAAGAAAGAAAAGAAAAGAAAGAAAGAAAGAAAGAAAGAAAGAAAGAAAGAAAGAAAGAAAGAAAGAAAGAAAAAGAAAGAAAGAAAGGAAGGAAGGAAGAAAAAGAAAGAAAGAAGAAAAGGCTTCCCCTAGAGCAGTGCTTCTCAAATAGTAGGGCGCGCACCCGGGGAGGGGCGAGGCTCAGTAAAGGGGGGCACGTTTGACCTCAGCAAATGCTGTCATAACAAGCTAAGCCCCGTGTGTGTGTCTCTGTATGTCTCTGGAGCTGAGAGATGCTTCGTCCTGCTTCAAACCCCGCTTCAAAAAACTATGCATTGCAAAACGTGCTCATTGTAGCCATTAATCCAGGCATCACCTCTGATTAAAAAAATCAGCTCAAATTATTTTATATATTTTTGTTTTGCAGGTTAAAGTTTTTTTTTTTTAAATAAAGATACTATTTACATTTCGAACTGGGGGCGTGAAAATGTTTCCTTCTTCCTAGGGAGGCATGACAGAAAATAATTGAGAGGCACTGCCCTAGAGAAACATTTGAACTAGACCTCGGAGGAAGCCTAAAGTACCATGATAAAGATTGGTGGGTGCAGGAATATACACTAGTTCATGGCTATTCTCCTGGCATCAAATAGCTTGTGGAACTGACAAGGTGCCTTTCCCCAAGGGAAGCTCAAGAGTCATGGCTCATTACTCGGAACACTGGTCCAACTTTGACTCCCTGGCCATTTGGTAAGACTGGTAAAATTCCAGGCAGAGAGTGAACACTTGTGAGGCTTATTTAAAGACCGGAACTGGAGGCCTGAGCATGGTACCCATCAATTCTGGGTGCACAAACTCAGAGTCTGACTGAAGCCTGGTTCAAGCCCTCAGCCCATCTGGGTGGCACCTGGGGCCTCCATCCCTGGCACTTCACCAGTTAACATTCTCCCCCTACTCTCATGTCCCTCACATCTCAGAGGTGAGATGTACTAGGTCCCTTTAGGTTACTCAGGCTCTCTCCTCAGCACCATCCCTTTTAGGGTCAACTGGCCCTTTCCTTTTTAGGGTGCACTCCAGACGCCATAACAAGAGGTTCTTGGTGGTTGCACCTCCAGGAGTTGGCTGGCCTGGAGTTCCACTAGCAACCTGAATAGCTTTTGTTGTTTATTGTTTTGGTTGCTATTGTTGTGTTGTCTTCCTCTTTGGGGCCTCCTCAGACCCCAAGAACATGGTTTTCGGCAAAAATGCGTAGTTGGGAACCCCGTGATGAGACGGCAGCTCCCCTATTCCCCAGCAGGCCAGTTGGTCTGGCCACACAGCGCATGCCTGGGCCGCACCCGGCCCCTAGAGTGTACTCAGGCGCTCTGACATCACATCACCAGGCCTTCCCAGCTCCCCCCTGCTGTCTACAATGAAGTCATGGGGTGGGGACCTGGAGACCCTTCTCCGAATAGGGTGGGGGCTTCCTGGCCCGTCTTGGAAATGGGCTGAGAAACGAGGAGGAAAGAGACTCTAATTACTTAGACTCTCTCTTTGGAGGTTTTGTAGGCCTGCAGAATGACAACAAATTGGCAGGCCTGGTGCCCACGTTTCCTCCGTTAGCAAGAACACGGATGGATAAAGCAGCTGACATTTGCTCTTGACCACCTACTCCTCAGCTGCCCAGATTGCCCTCTCCCTTCCCTACCAGTGGGACGACTCTCTCTCCCTCTCTCCTGACCCTGAGACCAATGAGGCAGAAGTCACAATAATCCCCTTTTTACGAAATAAAGGTTTGACGCAGCATTCCAGAATATTCCTGAAAATTCCAGAACAAACTAGCAATGCTAACAACAGTGAGTCAGTCCTACAAGACCAGCTACTAGGCCTTCGGGAACTCCAAAGGTACCTTCTTAGGGCACACTCTCTCACAGGTCAAAGAATAAGGTGAGATTCTGTAGCAGAGGGTTTGCTGACTAAGATCAGTGAGTCTAACTTCCCAGATAACTCATTTACGCTAGTGCAAACCCCACAAGGCTTTAAAAAAAATTTTTTTTTTTTTAACAAACGTCTATCAGGAATACATCCACGGAGGAACTAACGCATAGTTCTGCTAAAAACCTAAGCTGACAAGATAAATTTGCAGATCTCTGGAGAGCTAGGGTTTTGCACCTGGAATTCTGCCTGGGCAGAAAAGTCAGATAATGGAGACTTTGGAGAAATATAAGCAAAATATAAGCAACTCAACATTCATGTGCATCTCCACCTAAAAACTCAAGTGATTTATGATTGTTTACCCATAACAAGCCCCGTGTAAGGGAGCCCTCTCTAAACTAAATAACATTGCCCTTCCATGCAACATGACTTAATTAGCGGACATGGAGTTGAAAACTGCCTTTTCCTTTCCAGGACCTCATCTCTATAAAATCCTTTTACGTTGTTTCACAGGAAAAGTAAAATGATTTACTTCACTTGATGAATAATATTCTGCCAAATAAATTTAGAAGAATGCATCGGATTTATATTTTAAACATGGGGATGTATGATATTAAAATCTAGGAATTGAATTTTGGAGTAAATAAAAAGTCTGGAAGTCAAGTTTGCCTATATCAAGATAGAAAACTACATACAGATTTTAACCTTGGCAATAAAGTGGCCCATCACCACACGAGTGAATGCCAGACACAGCAGATGGAAGATTTTGTAGACCTGTACAGCATCTAAGAATAATGACAATATGCACAGTCAAAGATAATTCACCGAAGCTCAGGGATCAAACAGAATAGAAAGTAGCAGAGAGCTTCGCCGTGAAGGTTTTCCAACCTCTGATTTATCAGTTGTTGACACACTTCCTACAAGTCATTTCTTTACAAGTAACTGTCTTAAATATTTATATCAAAAAGGAGAGAGAGTGAGGAACCACAGAGAACGGTTCTTACCTTTTCTAGGCAGTGCTGATGTCAAAATTTCCCCATGAACATGAAGCTTTCTGGTTTCAGCTGTCCCATGAATTTAGAAACCTTTCAAAAAAATTCAAGCAGAAATATGCTTTGCTTCTTCAAAGCTGTTTCACACAACAATCCGAGCAGAGGAACTTGATGAAAAAGCAGACACACGTCTGAGGAGGAAAAAAGCATGTGAAATGAGGAGCTCATGCTATCTTTTCCAGGGCTGCCACCGTCCAACAATCTGCTCCTCCCAGGCACCCGCCAACGTCTATAATTTAAAGCAACTGTGATCCTTCCCCTAATACTCACATTTCAAAGAGCTTCGTCTATACTCTCATTAGGAGCGGGTGTTGCTCTTCTGCAGACTGCAGACTGAACGAGGAGCAAAAGTTTCTTGAAATCCAAAGAGTTGTTTCTCTCATCTGTGGCTCTTCTCACTGGGTCCCTCAAGTTGTTGTTGTTTTTTTTTTTTGCCCTTTAAAGCGATGCTGAAAACAAAATAACATAGCTTCCCTGGAAATTAAGCAGAACCTAGGAAAGCTTAGATTTGTCCCCCCCCAAAGAACAACAAGGAATTCTGTGAAATTAGTCTTTCCCATGTGAACACGGTGATGGATGTGCACAACTTCTCAGAATTGTCTATTGAAAAAATTAGGGGACATCATTTTTTTGGTAGAACTATCTGGAAGGATTTTTTTGGCATTGGTTTTAGTTTAAACTTTCCTCTATCTCTGAATATCACAAACTTTGAGAAGGCGCTCATTTTGGCAATACGCTCACGCAGCAGGAAAAGTCTTGTTATTTCTATTCTGTAAATATTACAATTACAGCGGGAACTAATGTTGCCGACTTTAAGATTTACATCCTCCTTCTCCAGCTCTGCACTCTTCAGCTCTGTCTCGCAGAACATACACATGTAAAGTTAATTCAATGTGTCATCTTATACTTCAAGTGAAGTGGCAACTACATTTTTATATTTTTAATAGCATAATTTAAAGCAGACTTTAAGTAGATAACTGTTCTCTTTGACCACTTAATTTATAAAGTATTGCAGAGGTTCAACCCCAACAAAAAGTTGAGATTACTTTGATTTGCTCATATGTTCCCACTAGGGGACATTGAATAAGTCAAAGCTTGTCCAGATAGTCAACATAGGACAATGTATACTTCTGTCAGTTTCAGTGAATGGTTGTGATAAAACAGAACTCCCTAAGTGAAATAGAAAATATCCATTAAATAAATAAACCATATGGCATATTTATTATTACTAGAAATGCTGACACAGACAGCATTGATTAAGGATAAACTTAGTAAGTGTAAATGTGGACAAGTTGCAGGACCCCAGAAAACATATTTTATTTAAAAAATAATTATTGTTCAGTGTAGTTTTTGATTCACCTAAGATCACAATTGCGGCGTGGGAAATGGAAAATAAAAACCTCTGAGTGGATGAGTTTAAGAAAAGAGAAAAAGAATTTAGATCTGTGAAAAAAACTGTCAACTTTTAGATGATTTTTGCTGCAATAGCAGAGAAGAAATGGGGGAGTGTTGGTCCTGCCCTGACTCCCACTGAGGAGACATCTGGAGGTGTAAGCCTGTGACTTGAAACAATAGTCCAGTTATGTAACCCCAGATTTGTTCATTTCTATATGCACTGGCTTCTTTATTATTAAAGATAAAATACAAATATTATAGCAGAAGCCAACATGCAGATATGTTTAAATTTTGTATTTCTTCACTAAGATTCACTAAGTGCCTCACTATATAGTTGATTAGTAGAATTTCAATTTTCAGTCACTGATTTATCATAGCTGCTAGTATTTAATCTCCCAACACCAGGTTCAGTAATGGACCTGGGACACTCTAGTGAAAACCTGTGACATGAACCTACTTTTCAGAAAATGGTTGGCAAGAAGACTGGCACCTGAAGTTGAAAAAGTAAAGTGATGTGTGATAGTCAGTGATGCTGGTACCTGAATCTTTGAGGGCCATATGTGTCACAATCTTTAACTCGAACTCTAGAGACGGGGTGAGCTCAGTTGTATGTGTTGGCTATTATTGGTTCTATTTGTTCAAGAATTTTAAGAGTAAAATAAACTAAACAAAGAAATAACTCACGGATTTCTTTTTCTTTTTTTATGCAGCTTTTTTATTCATTTATTGGTTTTTGGGCCACACTCGGTGATGCTCAGGAGTTACTCTTGGATCTGTGCTCAGAAATCGCTCCTAGCAAGCTCAGGGGACTATATAGGGTGCCAGGAATTAAACCGGGTCCATACTGGGTTGGTCACAGGCAAGGCAAATGCCTTACCACTGTGCTATCTCTCAGGCCCTGTGAGATTTATTTTTCCTACATTGCAAACAGAAACAGTAAGGGAACAATGCGTGACTACATACCTCGCATGGCCCAAGAAAAGCCTACTTAGATTTTAGTTTTGAGAGACTTGTCACTAAAATAACCATAATTGTTGATGATTCTTTGAAGTTTTGTGGTATCTGTTGTGGTGTACCCCTTTCAAATCTGATTAAGTTTATTAGGATTTTATCCTTTTTTTTTTTTGGAGGGGGAGGGACCCACACCCAGCAGTGCTCAAGGGTTACTCCTGGCTCTGTGCTCAAGGATTGTTCCTGGCAGGCTTGGGGGGGACCATATGGAATGCCAGAAATCAAACCTAGGTCCATCCCGGGTCGACCTTAAGCAAGGCAGATGCCCTACTGCTGTGCTATTGCTCTGGCCCCAAGGATTCTATTTTTATGAGTCTAGATAGTAACTTATTTTCAAAAAACCAGTTCTTGGGGCCAGAGAGTTAGCATGGAGGTAGGGCATTTGCCTTGTATGCAGAAAGACAATGGTTCGAATCCCGGCATCCCATATGGTCCCCCAAGCCTGTCAGGAGCAAGTTCTGAGTGTAGAGCTACGAATATTCCCTAAGCACTGCTGAGTGTGACCCAAAAACCAAAATAAATAAAATAAAATAAAATAAAATAAAATATAAAATAAAATAAAATAAAAACCAGCTCTTAGTTTCATTGATATTTTGGGATTGGTTGTTGCATTTGTTTGGTTTTGGATTCTATCTCATTAATTTCTGCTATGAGATTTATTATTTTCTTAGTTCTCTGGGCTTCTTTTGTTGGTCATTTTCCAGTTTCTTTTTTTTTTTGTTTTGTTTTTTTGGGCCACACCCGGCGGTGCTCAGGGGTTACTCCTGGTTCTCTGCTCAGAAATAACTCCTGGCAGGCATGGGGGACCATATGGGACACCGGGATTCGAACCAACCACCTTTGGTCCTGGATCGGCTGCTTGCAAGGCAAACACCGCTGTGCTATCTCTCCGGGCCCCATTTTTCAGTTTCTTAAGTTGTTGCAGTCATTATTTATATGGGCTCTTTCTTCATTCCTGATTAACTATTTGCAGAACCAAGAATTTACTCCTTGACTCTTTTTCTGTGTCCCACAAATTCTGGTTGATCATGTCTTCATTTAGCTCTATTTTCAGGAATCCTTTTTTTTTTTGGTTTTTGGGTCACACCTGGCATCGCTCAGGGGTTACTCCTGGCTCTATGCTCAGAAATCACCCCTGGCAGGCACAGGGGACCATATGGGTTGCCGGGATTCGAACCACTGACCACCTGCATGAAAGGCAAATGCCTTACCTCTATGCTATCTTTCCAGCCCAAGGAATCTTTTGATTTCCTTTCTGACACACTGGTTGTCAGTAGTGAGCTGTTTAAATTCTACGTTTTTGAGTTAATTCTTCTTTCTTGATTGTGATTAACTTATATTTTCAGTGTATCATTGAGAAGAATTGATACAATTACATTATTTTTGACTTTATGTAGATATATTTTGCATCCCAGAATTAATCTATTGTGGAGAATGTTTGATGTGCATTGGAAAAAATGTAAATTTGGCCTTTTGAGGCTAAATTAGAAGTCATGGAAAAGTGAGTGACAAATTAAATGTTTCTTTCTATCCATAAACATATATTGCTAAGAGGGTTGCTGTCAGAGTTTACAGATAACTTTTTCCCCCCTAATTCACAATACAGACCAGGCAAAGGGCGTGGGTTGAGGTGTATATGGGGTGCATTTACTGTACCTCCTCTTTCTTCACAGATAACTTTTAAAACAAGTGATAAAAGAAGTTATAAACCTCAAGTTATGAATTAAATATGCTCCTTAGTTTTTTAACTATTGTAATCTTGCCTTACCCAAAATTTGTTCTAGTTATATGTAAAACAAAATACCTTGGCATTAATTTTATTGAAGATGATCTCAACAGAAATAGGGTAAATAACTAATGCTAGTTGATATGTTTTTCCTACCAGCTTTAAATTCTGAAATCAGAGGGACAAAACAAGCAAACAAACAGATAAAAACCCTGAATTTTGTTTCTACATCAATTATTTGAGCACTACTAGAAATTTGGTTTCTTTCATTTTTGATTCTGAAAACAACCTAACCTTTTACTTTATGCTTTTTTAAAAATAATCACAGACACTAGCTGAACATTGTTTATACAACAAGCTTTCTTTATGTGGATAAAATAATTTTATCATATTCATAGTTCTATAAAGTAGATAGTAGCAAATCATTTCACAGTTGAGATTTTTGGAACTAAAGTTCAGCAAGGTTAAGTGATTACCAGGGTCACACAGGTTGTAATGTAAAAAACCTAAGATTTGAATCTAGTTGTCTGGCTCCACTCCCTGAACTCTTATAATATTGATGAAAGCATATTCTTCATGTCAAATGAAGAAAACAAGTTAGCACCATCTAAATTCCTTAGGTTTCACTATATGGAGGTAAATGCAGATCATTTCTGAAAAACAACTTAAACTCTTAGTGGTAGAATCTAAGTACATTCAGGAAAACATGAACTTCTCTACCTGATTAATAGTAATATGAAATTTATTTTCCCCATATATGAAGCTTTGTGCTTTAATCTTTATTATTTCTCCTTGCAACATCCAAATTTCCAATTGTACATTGAAACAAGTGGCTGACTATCTGGATTTATAATTATTTATTGATTTTTTTTCATTGTTGGGCCCCACCTGCATAGTAGTGCCCAGGGCTTAGTTCTGAGTATTTATTTGGTTCTGTAGTCAAGGCTAACTCCCAGTTGAATTTGGGAACTGTAGGTGGTGCAAGGTCTTGAATTTAGGCTGGTCATAAGCAAGAAAAGTATCTTACATGCTGTACTATCTCTTTGGATTGATTATTTGGATTTTATGATAAAGACTTTTATGTGTTATATTAGCATTGAAACCATCACAGAGGCCAAAGGAGAAAGAGATCTTGTGAAAGTTTACTTTCTTCTAGAAAGATGTTACTAAAATTTGAAGATTGAATGTCAATGGAGTGCTCTTTATTGAGAGCAATCAAAAGCCACTTGAGTTGCTGACCCTTCTCCAAATGATCAAATAAAGTCAAGCACTTATTGTGTACTCAGGTATTCAAAATATAAGAGAGTAGAAGCCATTGTTTGAGTTTAAAGCCTTGGGATCACCTTTCACCGAAAATCTGAAGGTCCTTTTCTATTTTCTTGTTGCTTTAGGGTGGTAGATCAATTAATGAATGACAAAGTAAAAACTAAACAAAAAAGACTCATTATTCAAATCCCTGTTCTCCCTTGAACACTTCACATATTCTTGTCTCATATTTCTTGGCTTACTTTCACTCAAGTGAAGCCTATGTTCTTTCTTTAATATGCATTTCTCTCCCCCCCACCATCTAAGTTTTGTTTTGTTTTGTTTTGTTTTGTTGGTTTTTCGAGCCACACCGTTTGATGCTCACGGGTTACTCCTGGCTAAGCGCTCAGAAATTGCCCCTGGCTTGCGGGGACCATATGGGATGCTGGTATCGAACCGCGGTCCTTCCTTGGCTAGCGCTTGCAAGGCAGACACCTTACATCTAGCGCCACCTCGCTGGCCCCCACATCTAAGTTTTAATAAAAAACTTTCTTGCTTCACACACAAAAAATCTGAAAAAATAAAAAGAAATAATCTTATAATCTTCCTAGATACAGGCTAAAAGAAGAAGATTGAAGAGAGTTCTAATTCACTAATTCAAATGATCTTTGCAGAGCCATTTTCATCTCTATTAGAGGGTTGTCAGGCAAAGGGACTCTACTCCTGGTGAATCTAGAGTCCTTCACCAGGCATAGATGAATTCTAGAAGTAACTGTATTCTCATTCTATTTTCAATATATAAGAGCCTTTGCAATATCTAAAGGCAACTGTTAGCCTGCCACCTTTTTCAAATTCATCTTCCTCACTTCCAAGTCAATGATTCTGGCCCCCTCGACTGTTCTTTATGCAGTATGATTTCCATTAGGATTTTCTCTTGGTTGGTTGCCCTCCACCACACCAATATCCAATTAGTGGTTCAGTGACTCATGGGAATAGTGGAAAAGTTACCAAGAAACTAACAGTTTGAGTTGCAGTCTCAACTATGTGATTTTGGCCTTGAAAAGACATGTCTTTGCATTCTGGCTTCTGTAGATGTGATCACCTACTGCAACATCTAGAAGCACCTTACATGGCCCTTTATTATCTTCCCAGTAAGAGATCATATTTTATGTCAATTCATCATTTGGCATTTTTGAACTGATATATTTCTAGCCTCACTCTTTGGTTTTTTCCAATGCCCACAGCATGTTATTTCCTAGAAACATTCCTCTTAGGTTTAATAACTCTAAAGAGAAATGGAATTTCCCTAAATCCACTCATTCTGAGTTGTATAATTCTTTCATCAAGGCAACAACCCTCTCAGGTTGTCATGGTTTAAAACATGTGTCATGGCTTCTATTTTCTCTTGGGTTTCCCTCAAACATTCCATCACATCCTGATCATCTCTCCTTTATTTTGTTTCTAAAAATTTGGCATGTGCGACTGTTATATGAAAATTTATGTACCCAGTGTTTCCCTAGAGTGTTTTCTGTGGTACCATATTCTGAAATTTTCCGTGAAAAGGAATGCAACAGTAAAATAAGTTTGGATGATAGTTAACATATGAGAGATTCTCAGTTAGCCACTTGGGTTGTTGTAACAAAATATCATACATTGACAGGACCAGAATGATAATATAGTAGATAGGGTGCTTACTTTGCACACAGCCAACCAGTGCTATATCCATGGCATCTCATATGGTCCCCTGAGCACTGCCAAGAGTAATTTATAAGTACAGAGCCAGGAGTATATCCTGAACATCTCCAGGTATGGCCCCAAGCCCCTCCAAAATTATAGATCACAGAGGTTTATACAATAGACATTAATTATCGTAAGTTTTGGAGGACAGAGTGTGAGATAAGACACTGGCATGAACAGTTTCTAGTAAAAGAGCTATTCGTGGCATTTATGCAGCTATTTTGTCACTCTGCTCTCATGGTGGGATGAGAAAAGTATCTGGTGCCTCTCTTTTCGTGTGTGTGAATCAGAAACAGGTTTTATTTGAAGTTCTGAAGAAGGGGAGGAGAGGATAAGGGAAAGAAAATAACATACCCAAGAAAGCTCCAGCACATCTTAGCATGAAAGTATGAAAGCATGAAAGTACACATCTCAAGGTGGAAGATGTGGGCAGCATGTGTGTGGACACCAAATGCACAGGCTGGCAAAATACATGTGCCTAATGTCTCTTTCTAAAGGGCATAGATCCAACATGGAGGGCCACTTATGACATCTAGCCCGATTACATTCTAAAACTCCCATCTCTATATATCATCATATTGATAGCTGTACTTCAATATATCAATGCAGAGGTATTTATTTCATTGCAGTCTTCAAGAATAGACCATGTTAGTTCTATTTTATGAAAAGAACCGAGTAACTTAAAACATCCATGAACTATTTTATTTTTAATTTTTCTTAGAATTGATAGGGCTATTCCTTTAATCTGGATCAACAGTTCTTTCTTATCTAGGCAGGGTTGACCCATTTGTCTTATAGTACGCTGACTGTTGTTGATTGGTTCTTGGCTGGACAACTGACTCTTCCATATACCTAATTCTCTTTAAGGTCAAAATGGGCATGTCCTAGGCATTGTTGATTGGTTCTTGGCTGGACAACTGACTCTTCCATATACCTAATTCTCTTTAAGGTCAAAATGGGCATGTCCTAGGCAATGGACTCTTATGAGTCCAAAAGAAAATGAAAATGCATATGTGCTTTATTTTGGTTCCTTTTGCTTTGTTTTTGACCACACTTGATGATGTCAAGGATTATTCTAGCTGTGCACTCAGGAAGCATTCCTGGAAGGCTTGGTGGAATATATGAGATGATGGGCATCTAACTTGGAATGAATACATGCAAGGAAACACCATAGTCAAAGTATTATCTCTCCTGTACCTTAAGTGTCTTTTAAATTTTTTCTGGCATCACCTTTTTCTTTGATTCAAACAACAACTACAAAACTTAATTTTTTTTTCCTTTCAGAGAGGTGAGATGGGGATTGGAAGATAGATGGGAGAGAAACTCAAGACTTTGGCTGAGTTAAATTGACACTGGTGATAGGATTGGTGTTGGAACATTTTATGCCTAATACACAACTATGAATACCTTTGTAAATCATGGTGCTTAATAAGAAATGGTAGTGTACAAGAAAGCATGGATAAAATAGTTTTCACTAAGGGAAATAACATTAATTTTTCAAAGACAGACTTGATTGAAAGAATGTATCTTTTGAGATACATAGATGGAACAGCTGTTGTGCAAATCATATTCCAGAAATATATGTTTTAAGGAAGTGACATTTGGGGGGGTGAAAGATTTCATATATATAAATATATAATAAATATACATTATATTAATATAGAATATTTCAATAAATTTTATCAGTATATAATATAATAATTAATATACATAAACTATAATATATTGGATTAAATATAACATACATTATAATAAATTAAAATTATAATAAATAACATAAATGTATTAACTTAAATATAATATTAATATGACATATTAATAAAATACACATAAATATAAATACATAAATATATAAAATATGATACAGATAGTTGACACCTCAGTGTCAGTGGAATGGATAACACTATTACCTGGAAGTGATCTGTCTCAGATTTGGGAAAGACATCTTTTGTCTATCTTTTAATATTCTGTACTCAAGGGAGGAGTATAATTGCCTTTTATTTTTCTTTCATTTATTTTATAACACTGTGATTTACCAAGTTGTTCATAATACAGTTTTTTCAGGAGGTAAATGTTCCAACTCTAATTCCACAACCAGTGTGACCTTTTCTCAACCATTGTCCCCAATCTCCCATCCACCGCAACAGCCTGCCTCCATCCAGGGACAAATTAATGTACTTCATATTGCTTGTTACAGCACAAAGGCAAGTGTAATTCTTAAACCTTTGAGCAACTCAGGTCAATTTGAAATGATTATTGTATCTCTCCTTGGTGTTATAAAATACTGCGATATTTGAAGGCCGGTCACGGGCCACAAAATGTTTTACGGAGGGCCGCAAACGGCCGCGGGCCATGAGTTTGAGACCCCTTGGAATATAGTGTTATTGCAGCAGTACGGTGCTTGCCTTGCATGTAGCTGTTCCAGGTTCCCTGGCATCCCTATGGTCCCCAGAGCACTGTCAAGATTTCTAAGTGCAAAGCCAGGAGTAACCCCTGGGCACTGCCAGATATGGTCCCCAAACAATAAAAAAATAAAAAAAAAAACCAAAAAACAAACAAACAGAAGTGAAATAGCTGGAAATAATTGCTCTGAATAAGAACTGAGTGCTGAAAGTTGGTTAAGTAATATGTATGTTGTCATTAGTATCAGTAACAATACTGAAAACCACAGTGTCTAAAGGGGATAAAAGAATGAGAGAGGGAGAAAGAGGAGGGAGAGAGATAAAAGAGAGAGGGAGCGAGAAAGAAAGAGAGAAACTGTCATAGAGGAATGCAGGGAGGGGCTGGCGAGGTGGCGCTAGAGGTAAGGTGTCTGCCTTGCAAGTGCTAGACAAGGAAGGACCGTGGTTTGATCCCCTGGCATTCCATATAGTCCCCCCAAACCAGGGGCAATTTTTTTGAGCGCTTAGCCAGGAGTAACCCCTGAACATCAAATGGGTGTGGCCGAAAAAAAACAAACAAAAAAAATGCAGGGGAAAGAGCAGTAGGAAGGTTGGAAGGAAAATGGACATTGGTGGCAGGAAATATGCACTGGTGAAGGGAAGGGTGTTGGACATTGTATGACTGAAAATCATGAACAACATTATGACTGTGCATCTCATGGTGACTCAAATAAAGAGTTAATTTATTAAAAAACAAACTAGAAACAAACGGAAACTATTTCTTTTCTTTTCTTTTTTGTTGGAAAGGGAGGACAAAAGGGAGGGATGTTGGGGTCCTTGCTGTAGGGAGGTGGATGCACTGGTGGTAAGTGTAGTGTGAGGAATATGTTCACAGGAAGGCATTAACAGGATTGGAGATCGCAGTATCCAGATAATAAAGCTTTAAAATGCATCATTTTAATGATGTGAATCATGTTTTGTTAGAAACTGAACTATATTTAGCATTATTTTATTCAGATAAATCCCATAAAATGTTTATGGTGTATAGTTAAATATAAACATATTTCTCTCTTCTGTCTCTTTATGATGCCTTGCTCTATTTTGAGTAAAAGCTGGTCTCACAATAAGTTAGTCTCACAATAAATTAAGAAGAGGGAACTTAGTCCTATTTTCAGTTCCTTTCCACATGGGGAGTTCCTTTTCCTTTCTCATCTACTTTTCCAATAAACTTTTCTACATTAAAAGAAGAGGACTTTTTTGTTTGTTTCAAGTACTTATAATGTTCTATTATTTTGTTATTTTGCTAAGAGATCCTCAGTTTTGACTAATTTCCAGTTTAGGTCACAGCTACACTGCATAATCTTGAGCTTCTATTGTTAAAGGCAATTCTACCAAGAAAGTTTTTCTACCTTTTCCTATTCACATTTTAGTTACATTTATAAAGTGTATAAATTAAAGGTTACTTTAAAACTTAATTTGAAAATTTTGTTTTAAAATGTTATGCATCTCTACACACGATATTATTTGTCTTAAGAAGGGTAAAGAAAAGGAAAGGAAGGAAGGAAGGAAAGAAAGAAGGAAGGAGGAAGGAAGGAAGGAAGGAAGGAGGAAGGAAGGAAAAAAGAAAGAGAAAGAAAGAAAAGAAGAAAGAAAGAAAAGTAAGAAAAAAAGAAAAAGAAAGAAAAAAGAAAGTAAGAAAGAAAAGAGGAAGAAGAAAGGAGGAAGGAAAGAAAGAAAAGAGAAAGAAAGGAAAGAAGAAAGAAAGAAAGAAAGAAAGAAAGAAAGAAAGAAAGAAAGAAAGAAAGAAAGAAAGAAAGAAAGAAAGAAAGAAAAAGAAAGAAAGGAAAGAAAGAAAGAAAGAAAGAAAGAAAGAAAGAAAGAAAGAAAGAAAAAGAAAGAAAAGAAGGAAGGAAGGAAGGAAGGAAGAAAGAAAGAAAGAAAAGAAGGAAGGAAGGAAGGGAGAGAGAGAAAGAGGAAAGGAAGGAAGGAAGGACAAATGAAAACTAGCTTTATCATGGCACTCTGACTTTCTGTTTTATATTGTAGCAAATTATTTATTATGTGATTCCTTTTTATCTATATTAATACATAAGCTTATAAAATACTGGGATTACATTTTTAAATATTTTTTTATATTTTATTGTGACCAAAGTGCATTACAAATCTTTCACTACATTGTTTATGGTACATAGTGACAATGAATGAATGAACGGCATTCCCACCACCAGTGCTGTCCTCCCTCCACCCCTGTTCCCAGTATGCACAATACTGGGATTACATTTTAACTTTATTTGCAATATTTTATTATCTATGGTGATTTCAATGTTATATTAAGTTAAAGTTAATATGCATACTTAAAATCCCAAGTAATCACAAAACAAATAAAATAAATAAAGCCATGTAGAGGTAAACTATTTAAAATTTGATATTATGAAAATGTGTTCAGAGTTCAGATGATCTTCTTAATGAGGCATTGAATCCTGTTTGCCAGGATTTAGTTGAGAATCTTTGCATCTGCATTCATCAGCGATATTGGTCTGTAATTTTCTTTTTTTGTAGCATCTCTGTCTGGTTTAGGTATCAAGGTGATGTTGGCTTCATAAAAGCTATTTGGAAGTGTTTCTGTTTGTTCAATTTCATGAAAGAGTCTTGCCAGGATTGGTAGTAGTTCCTCTTGGAAAGTTTGAAATAATTCATTAGTGAATCCATCTGGGCCTGGGCTTTTGTTTTTGGGCAGACATTTGATTACTGTTTTAATTTTAATGGTGATGAGGGTGTTTAGATATGCTACATCCCCTTCCTTCAACCGTGGAAGATTATAAGAGTCCAAGAATTTATCCATTTCTTCCAGGTTCTCATTTTCAGTGGCATAGAGTTTCTCAAAGTAGTTTCTGATTACCCTTTGAATCTCTGTCATATCAGTAGTGATCTCTCCTTTTTCATTCCTAATACGAGTTATCAAGCTTCTTTCTCTCTTTCTTTGTTAGTTTTGCCAGTGGTCTATCAATCTTGTTTATTTTATTTTGAAGAACCAACTTCTGCGTTCGTTGATCTTTCGGATGTTTTTTTGTGTTTCCACTTCATTCATTTTTGCTCTCAGCTTTGTTATTTCCTTCTGTCTCCCTATTTTTGGGTCCTTTTGTTGACTACTTTCTAATTCTATGAACTGCGTCACTAAACTATTCTGGTATGCCCCTTCTTCTTTCCTGGTGTGTGCTTGCAAAACTATAAATTTTTCTCTCAGTAGTGCTTTTGCTGTGTCCCATAGGTTCTGATATTTTGTGTCTCTATTGTCATTTGTTTCCAGGAAGGTTTTGATTTCCTCTTTGATTTCATCTCGGACCCACTGGTTATTCAGTATTAGTCTCTTTAACTTCCAGGTATTAAAGTTTTTCTTCTGTGTCCCTTTGTAGTTCACATATAATTTCAGGGCCTTGTGGTCAGCAAAGGTAGCCTGCAAAATTTCTATCCTCTTAATATTATGGAAGTATGTTTTATGTGCTAGCATGTAATCTATCCTGGAGAATGTCTAATGTACATTAGATAAGAATGTGTATCCAGGTTTCTTGGGGTAGAGTGTCCTATATATATCTACTAGGCCTCTTTTTTCCATTTCTCTTTTCAGGTCTAGTATATTCTTGTTGGGTTTCAGTCTGGTTGACCTCTCAAGTGTTGACTATGCCATGTTGAGGTCTCCCACAATTATTGTGTGTTATTGATATTATTTTTCAGATTTGTCAACAGTTGTATTAAATATTTTGCTGGCCCCTCATTCGGTGCATATATGTTTAGGAGAGTGATTTCTTCTTGCTGTACGTATCCCTTGATTAATACAAAATGTCCATCTTTGTCCCTTAT
The DNA here is from genome assembly GCF_024139225.1 of Suncus etruscus. Classification (NCBI taxonomy): domain Eukaryota; kingdom Metazoa; phylum Chordata; class Mammalia; order Eulipotyphla; family Soricidae; genus Suncus; species Suncus etruscus. Next base: position 11,270,902 of record NC_064863.1, on the reverse strand, counting down.
AACTTTTCTGAGTATAAAGTTTGCATCATCTAATATTAGTATGGCCACGTCAGCTTTTTTATGGGTGTTGTTTGCTTGGATGATTTTCCTCCAGCCTTTTATTTTGAGTCTATGTTTGTTCTGACTATTCAGGTGTGTTTCTTGTAGGCAGCAGAAGGTTGTATTGAGTTTTTTAAATCCATTTAGCCACTCTGTGTCTCTTAACTGGTGCAGTTAGCCCATTGACTGTGAGGGAAAGAATTTTCCTGAGATTTAGTGCCATCTTTCTATCGAAGTTTGATATGTCTGTTGATCATTCTTGTCTTAAAGTAGGTCTTTCAGTTTCTCTTTTAAGACTGGTTTTGAGTCTGTAAAGTTTCTGTGCTGTTGGGGCCAGTGAGGTGGCGCTAGAGGTAAAGTGTCTGCCTTGTAAGCGCTTGCCAAGGAAGAACCACGGTTCGATACCCCAGCGTCCCATATGGTCCCCCCAAGCCAGGGACAATTTATGAGCGCTTAGCCAGGAGTAACCCTTTAGCATCAACAGGTATGGCCCCAAAAACCAAAAAAATAAAAAACTTTATTGGTAGTAATATACAGATTCAGTAGATACAAGGCCCAGAGGGACCAGTCCATAATAGAGAGAGTAAAACAAACCAAAAAAAAGTTTCTGAGCTGTTGTTTGTCTGTGAAACCATGTATTCTTCCTTCAAACCTGAAAGTGAGTTTTGCTGGGTGCAGTATTCTAGGTGAAGCATTTATTTCATTGAGTTTTGTCACTATGTCTCACCACTGCCTTCTGGCCTTGAGTGTTTCTGGTGACAGGTCTGTGGTAAATCTCAAGGATGTTCCCTTGATTGTATTTTCTCTTTTTGATCTTGCTGCTTTCAGAATTTTGTCTCTATCTGTGGGATTCGTCACTGTGACTAGGATGTGTCTTGGGGTGTTTTTATGGGGTCTCTTTTAGTTCTTACTCTTCGGGCATGCAGGATTTGTTCGCATGTATTCTTTAGCTCTGGTAGTTTATTTTTAATGATATTCTTGACCATTGATTCTTCCTGGAGATTTTCTTCCTGGGTCTCTGGGACTCCATTGATTCTTAAGTTGTTTCTGTTGAGCTTATCATAGACTTCTATTTTCATCTGTTCACATTCTTTGAGTAATTTTTCCATTTTTTGATCATTTGATTTAAGGCTTTTTTCCAATCTCTTCTGCTGCTTCTTCCAGTGTACTAATTCTATCCTCAGCTGCTGTTAACCCATGGGAAAGCTCATCCATGTTTTTCTTCAATTAATCTACTGAGTTTTTCAGACCTGTTATTTGACCTGAAATTTCAGTTTGGAATTTTCTGATTTCTATTTTCAGATTCATTTGATTCTTATTAGTGTTCTCTTCTATACTTTCTTTGAGTTCTGTGAACATCTTCCATATTGCGACTCTAAACTCCTTATCTGAGAGACTGACTAGTTGGTTGACCATGTTCCGGTCATCAGAGTTACCATCTTCATTCTCTATGTCTGGCGCTGTCCTGCATTGTTTCCCCATTGTCACACTTGTATTGTGGGTTTTTCTACGTGTTGTGGTTGTATTCATTGGCTAAATGATGTGCGTGGCCACGTAGTGAAGTTGAGCGGTCCTCCCTTTCTGGGTGTATCAACTCACTTCCAGGGAAGGCTAGAAGCCAAACACAGGATGAAATCAGGCTGAGAATGCAGCACAGCACAGGAGACAGAGAGAGGTGCTGGTATCAGAGTTCCAGCAGAGTTCAGCAACTTCGTCCTTTCTGGACATATCAACTCATCTCCAGGGAAGGCTAGCCATCCGCAGATGAAGCCACACACAGGATGAAATCAGGCCAAGAATGCAGAACAGCACAGAAGATAGAGAGAGGTGCTGACATCAGAGTTCCATCAGAGTTCAGCAGCTTCTTCCTTTCTGGGCGTATCAACTGTGCTCGCAGTTGCTGCAGCACTCCCGGGTACTTAATCCTTTTTGTGCTTTTTTGTTACTCCCTTATTGGTTTTCTGTTTTGTTTTGTTTTTGTCTTGTCTCATTTTATTTTGTTTCGCTACTTTATTCTTTTTTTTCTTCTTTCCGCCTTTTTTCTCCCAAAGGAATACTTACAGCACCTAGATGGACTCCTCCCATATCCCTTCTTTTTTCTCCAATAGAGCCACATTACTGAAATCACCTTGATCAGCCTCATAATTGGAGGGAGAAAAATGAATGGTACCAAGACCAGATAGCCGTATGTCCATTTGGTGGAAATAAAAAATGATCAGACTTGAACACAAAATCCAAAGTCAACCACAACAAAAATGATACCCAATCTACATCAATCTGTACATGTGTGTGTGTGGGGGAACAGTTGCACTAGAATTACGGGTGGTAGAGGAGGGGGAAGAGGGATGCATGCTGGGAACAGGAGTGGAGGGAGGACAACACTAGTGGTGGGAATGCCCCTCATTCATTACTACTATGTGTCTTAAATATTACTGTGAAAGATTTGGAATTCACTTTGCCCAAAATATAAATTTAAAAAAAGAAAAATATGTTTTATTTTAATGAACCAAAAGAATAATAATAATGAGATGTAATTTCAATGGGTGAAAATGAGCAATATAGACAGATTGTAAACAACACATTTTAGCAAAATCCTTATTATTATATTGTAAGTGGGACTATAAATTGATGCAGCCTTATGATATAGAGATTAAAGTGTGGAGATTCTTTAAAATTATGGTATGGATATTTCTTAAAAATAAAACATTTCAAAGATCATTTGACCCCGAAATTATTGTCACTACTAAGTATTTATTCAAAAAGTTAAAAAAGATATATCTGTACCCTTTGTTCATAGAACATCATAAAAATAGTCAAGACACAGAAATTCTTAAAATCCTATTGAAGATAACTGAATAAAATTTATTCATTCAATATTAGGCATGCACCGACACTAGTCTAGGCACACTGGAAGATGCAGTGCACCTGCTGCTCTCTTCTATCTTAAGCGTCTTCATTGTCCATCTTAACAGGAAATTAAAACTAAAGCTATAGAGTGTTAATTCTTTAGATCCAACAAGGCTAAAATGTGAGGTAGACAATGCTAAGAACAGACAAGTGCTTATAAAATGCCTTATAATGCTGGTAGGAGAGCTTAGAAAGTTTAGAGAAGGATGGTACCTATGAAGTTACCAACTTTTGTGTTTTCCACATATAAAAACTTAATTTTCATGATTAAATACACCTATCATGAAACCCAGTTTTTCAATTCTTAGATTGTTTTGCTCAAGATAAGAGAAAAGTTCTACAGAAAGTGAAAACAAAAGATTTATTGAACACTATTCCCTAATAATTTCACATGAACAGCAAAATGTCCACTTTTTTTCTTGTTCTTTGTGATGTGTGAGATGGTACCTCATTGTTTTGATTTGCATCTCTCTGATAATTAGTGATGTGGAGCATTTTTTTCATGTGCCTTTTGGCCATCTGTATTTTTTTTTTGAAGAAGAGTCTGTTCATTTATTCTCCCCATTTTTGATGAGATTAGATGTTTGCTTCTTCTTAAGTTATATCAGTACCTTGTATATCTCAGATATTAGCTTCTTGTCTGATGGATATTGGGTAAATAGCTTAATCCATTCTGTAGGTGGCCTTGCATCCTAGTCACTATTTCCTTTGAGGTACAGAAGCTTCTCAGTTTAAGGTAATCCCATTTGTTTATCTCTACTTCCCTTGTTTAGAGAGTGCTGTTTCCTTCTTAAATATACCTTCAACCTCAATGTCATGAAGTGTTTTACCTACATGTTGTTCTACGTATCTTATGGTTTCGGGTCTGATATCAAGTTCTTTGATCCATTTGGACTGCCCAAATTTGCTTTTTTGCATGTGATTGACCAGTTGTCCAAATACTACTTGTTGAAGAGGCTTTCCGTACTCCATTTTGCATTTATTGCCTCTTTATCAAAGATTAATTAATTGTATATCTGGGGAAGATTGTCTGAATACTCAGTTTTTTTCCATTTATCTGATGGTTTGTCTTTAATCCATTACCATGCTGTTTTAATAACTATTGCTTCATAGTACAATTTAAAGTTGGAGACAGTAATGCCTCCTATATTCTTTTTCCTAAGGGGTGTTCTAGCTATTTGAGGGTGTTTATTGTTCTAAATTAATTTCAGGAGTGTTTCATCCACTTCTTTGAAGACAGTCCTGGGTATAATTAGAGGTATTGCATTAAATCTGTATAATGCTTTGTGAGCATTGCCATTTTAATTATGTTAATCCTCCCAATCCATGAACAGGGTAGGTGTTGCCATTTCCATGTGTCTTCTTTTATTTTTGAAGCAGAGTTTTGTAGTCTTTTTTGTAGGTCCTTCGCCTCTTTAGTTAAGATGACTCCAAGGTTTTTAAGTTTATGTGGCACTAATGTAAGTGGGATTGTTTTTTTAATGTCCATTTTTTCTATATCATTATTGGTGTACAAGAAGGCCATTGATTTTTGCATGTTAATTTTGTAGCCTATCACTTTGCTATATGAATTGATTGTTTCTAGAAGCTTTTTGGTAGAGTCTTTTTGGTTTTCTAAATATAGTAACATGTCATTGGTAAACAATGAGAGCTTGACTTATTTCTTTCCTATCTGGATGCCTTTAATATCTTTTGCGAGTACTTCCAGCACTATGTTGAATAGAATATCCACTTTTACATGAATCAACGAACAATTTAAATGGAACAAAAATAAGCAAGACAATTATAAATAACCCAAATGCCCATCAATAGATAAATAACTAAAGATGACTTCACCAAGGTTAGAACCTTGCAATGCGTTGCAACTCAGAAATAGAATACCTTAAAATACAAGAGTTACTTTAACAATGTGAATGAATCTTAGAGACAGTGAACTCTAACAGACACAAAAACCAAATAGACAACATGGTTTCATTTACAAATCTAGGACAGAAAAATGGTCTGAATATATCATAAGTATGTGGAGCAGGCCTAGAAGAGAACCTGAAGTGAAAGTTGGGACACCAATGGGCATGTTCTAAATCTTGCTGTGTGACTGTTATATTGGTAGATAGTTGTTATAACACATTGAACCATACACATAAAATGGTCTCATTTTTATTGCTGTTGTGGTGGAGACACACCTAAGATTTCTCAGGGGTTACTCCAGCTTCTTCATTCAGGAATTAGCTCCTAGCTGTGCTTGGGGACCATATGAAATGCCACAGATCAAAACTAGATTGGCTACATTCAAGGTAAGTGCTCTACCCATTGTCCTATTGCTCCAATCCTAAAGGATTTCATTTTACTTATATGTTATCTACACTTATTTTTAAAATTAAAGCAAGTTATCTTGAGAATTCTATTAACATCAGTTTGCCTAAAAGTTTCAGAAAATTAAATGTTACACTATTAAGGCAAAATTATGGTTATTGGTGCTTAGGAAGAGCTTGAGTTGTCTGCTGTTTATTGTACCATAGATATGTTTGATCAAGTCAAAAAAGTCTTGAAGCATACAGTGGTTTTATACTTCTTTTGAAAGATGCTATAAAAGATGGTCTTAATTTTGCATGTTTATTTTTATTTGCTTACTCATCTAGGCAGAGCTATAAACTAAAAATTCTAAAAAGTTGTTCATTTTAGTCTTCTTTTTATAGGGACTATGTTTAGAATTGTCTCCTCTCCCCCTTACCATCTTTTTACTTACATAATTCTGACTCTATATAACACATAATATGTAAGGTCCATATTATGTATGGAAGTAACCATGTTACTTAAGTGAGGAATGGTCATTAAATTTATCCCAACTTCGTTACCAATTCAACTCATGGAGTAAAGACTGGCATCTGGTAGCCAGCTGTTCATACCCCTTTAGAGAAAAGATTCTAAAAGCCTTCCAAGTGAAACCAAGAATGCAGGTGGCATCATTTAAGTTGGTGACATGATTCACTGTGCTCCAGATATTGTGTCCCCAAGAGTTTTATATTTAAATTATAGATGTCAAAGAAGAAAATGCCTGGCAGTAAGCACCAAGGACTTTGATTTATGCAGGAATAAATTTGCTAGGGGACATCCACAGCTGTGGGCTGTCCATGCAATTACTAAATCCAGTTGTCCTCTATGTTTCATAGGGGAATGTATAGAAAGCGATCAACAGCAGAGTTCTTCCAGAACTAGCTTTTCTTGCCTCTATTGATGACACCAGCTTTCCTGGATTCTGCTCAGTGTCTTAGATTTAGCCTTCTCCCCAATCCTGGAGGTGACAGCAGAACATAAGATCCCAGAGCTCATAAGACTTCCAAGAGCTGTTTTACAATTATTCCACCCCTGAGGCATTCATGAGCATCACTTAACTTCTCATTGCTGTGTCTAGAATGGCATACTTGGAAAGAGGCTCATAGATCTAATTTGTAGACATCAACATGTTTAATTTTCCATTAGCCAACTAAGATATTTTTCAAATTGAGTCTCAGAGCTAGAACACAATAATCCCAATGACAGTAGAGAGCTCAGGCACTGAGTCTGGAACTTTTCACATACATAAAATAAAATTATCATGAACAAAATAAAACTCTCTTTCTAAAGAAAACAAAATCACAACCTACCTATCTCATCATTAGAAATATTTTTAATAAAAATCTGATTGAAATCCATAATGGAAAAATGGCACATTAGGGTCCTGAATACATATTCATTATTATCTTTAACTCAAAAATTTCCAGATCACAGTAAAATAGAGGCATTACATGGCAGGAGAGTTCACCTTAGAGCCCTATAAATCTTCCTCCTTATTTAGTCCATTTGTTGAGAAACTTAGTAAGTCTTCTCTCTATTCCCAGGATAGGTGGTAGTGAAGATTAAGGGTGTCCCAATGGTTTCAGTTGATGAAACTGATGATCATTGACATAAGCAACAGAGTCGATCAAGTGAGAGACTTCCTGAGGAGGAAACCTGGATGCAATTGTTGAGGACTGGAAAGAATCTGTCCTCCAGAAAGCCTGTAATGATGATGATGGTGTTTCTCTTTGAAGCTCTGCCTCTGATTGTGCACATATGCCTTCCAATGAACTTGTCAACAAGTCTTAAACACAGTGCTGATCGGCAGTTCTGAGGTGAATAGAAGAATCCCTTCCTGTAAGCAAAGCAAGATTGTGTAGATTTTTTCAGAACAGCCACAATCTCACATACTTGTGTAGTTTAGGCAGAAAAGGAAATGATCTCACTTCAATGATCTCACAGAAATTTTCAGGTGCAGTGCTGCTACCTTCTTTTAGATATGGAGGGATGAAGTGCAAAATGAATGGGTTTTCTGTGCCAGTTTTATTTGCAAGACAAATGCAGAGCCTAGGCCTCCCTGATTTTAGGAATAATGTTTTCTTTAGCAACAGCTATCTTACTTTGTTAAAGGAGCCTACCAGCAGCTTTCAAAATTATTGGCATTTGAAGGTAGAAGACTCTGATTTCCCCTCTTGTGGTGAACAGAGAAACACAAGGCCCAGAGAGAAACTGTAGATATAGGAGCCCTTCAATATCAGACACATTGGACAGTAGCTGGGGGGCAGAACAGAGGAATTGGGGTTGCAAAGGAGGACTGGGACCCACAAATGCATAATAATGATATGTTTTTGCTGATCAAATAAAAATGAGGTCAGTTATGTAATTAGCAGGATTATAAATTTTTCATGTAGCCCATATAGGAATTTGGTGAAGGAAATTAATATTTGTTCCCTCCTCTCTCCCTTTCCATCTATCTATCTATCTATCTATCTATCTATCTATCTATCTATCTATCTATCTATCTATCATCATCATCATCATTAACATCATCATCATCTATCTCCTTCTTACCAACCACCATGAGTCTGGGAAGTAAAACCAAGACTTGATACATGAAAAAAAAAAAAAAGGATTCTATTGGTGGTTCTATTGTTACATATCCCAAAGAGGTTCCAACTAATTTGGGATGCCAGAAAAATGACTTAATTAAGTATAAAAACCTGGGGGCTTAGGCTTATCTGGATAAGAAATTCTGGTCAAAGAAAATATCTGCAGGTTTAACTCATTTCCTGCTCTACTACAAGTAAAAAACAGTTACATGCTTCCTCATCATAAATTAAGAGCCATGTTCATACAATTGTGAATTAAGAAGATCACTAGCTGGACCCAGTTCTCTTTTAGTGGTAAGAAGGGAAAGGCTAAGATATTTAGTGAAAATCTACAACTAAGGAGTTTCACCCATACTAGGAGAGGTTATTCGAAGGGAGTTGAACTCAAGGTATCTGTATTTTCAATGACAAGAGATTTCAATTTTAGGGCTTGCTAGTTCCCAAACCCTGAACATCAGTTTGCACAACTTTATCTCTGTTTTCTAAACTTTTTTGAAATTTTGAAGCTTTACTAGCTTTAGGGTCCCCCTTGGTTCTACTCAAGGTAGCTGAAATACACTTTCTCCTTTGAGTAGTGTCCTTCCCAAATCCACGTCCACTAGAAAACCCAGAATAAGTCCTCAAATAGAAATAAGGTGTTTTAAAATGTAATTAAAGGATCTTGTGATAAGATACTCTTACCAGGCTACTTTGGTGAACCCTTACTGCAATGACAAACATTGGTTCAAACAGTTACTCTTGGTGCTTAACAACTGTGTTAACAATCAGCTTGAAATCTCAGTAGTTTGCAAAGGCAAAGGTTTCTATCTCTCTAGACAGTTCAGCTTTATTATTTTATTTTTCTCATTAAATTTTTTATTTTAGACACTGTGGTGATTACAGAGTTGTTTTGAATACAGTTATTTCTGGCATTCAATATTCCACAGTGAATGTAAAATTCCATCTGACCTGGTCATCAATTCCCCAACCTGCCCGAAACCTATCCCTTAGGATATAGAAATAATTTACTTAATATTTGATCATCACAACTAGAAAATTAGAATCAAATTATGAGGTGTCCAGCAGCTGCACAAGCAGCCACATTGTCCACAAATCTGAAGATTTGTAATGCTGGGCTGATGAGCTAATATGGTGGCAGCAAGTGGCTCATAAGGGCCTTGTGAAAGGTCCCAGTGTGATTAGCTGTAAGGCCGGTATGTCTACAAGTTTTTCCTGCTAGTTGGAACTCTCTTTTGAGAGTTGCATGTGTCTATTCATTGATTGCTTGCACAGACATGGCAGAGAGCTCTGCTTCATTGGCATAGTTGCAAGGGGCATATGGAAATATAGAGGTGCAGCATGGAGACTTAGCTCCAAAGCTTTCTGGAGATGTAAGCCACAAAATCATACCCAGACTGTTTGGCATCTAATAGTCTCTGCAGAGATGAGTGGAAAGGCTGTGAGTCTGAGCTATTGGTATGGAGGCAGTTGTAGGGCAAAACTCTGTGAGTAATCTGTGGGCTTCAATGGGGCAAGGGTTGAGCACTTACCCCCAAACCCTTTCAGAAAGCCCAGATACTTGGACTTTCATGAGAGAAGTGAGAGTTGGGAATTCTGCTCTGTACTCTCGGGAGCACATCGCATCATTGCAATTGCCCGCACTGTTTCTACAGGGTCAATATATCAAACTAACAAACATAAAGAATTTAACTTTAGTTCCTATGAGCTTTATTCATCATGAAATTCAAAATCATACAATAGGGTCAAGGCAAGAAAAAAGATGTGAGAAATTGTTCCTTCTGTTTCATGTCTTCGCTTTCGTTAGCATTCTCACTTTATAAGTTTTTTATCTTAAAAAAATCAGGAAATATGAAAGGCATAATGTTATTTTCCATGCTGCTGATGATAATAGTTATGTTTTTATTTTGAAAAAACATCAAGAAATATGGAAGGCATATTGTTACTTTCCATGCTGCTGATAATAATAGTATCTAATTAGAACAATTAGACATAATGAAGTCATTCGCTTTCAAAGGAAATGATAATTTTTGGTTTGGAAGAGCTTTTTTTTAGACTCATTGGTTTAAATAGTTGTAAAAAGGAGCAAAATAAAGATAAACTACCCTCCCATTCATTGTAGTCTTTATTTCTTTTCATGATCTATAACATACCATCAAATCCATCCAGCTCAAGTTATAACTTAATGGATGAAGTGTAGTCACAAAGTTGTAAAACAATCAGCACTATGTAATTCCAAAACATTTCATAACTCCCAAAATAAAATCTTTTCCCCATTGGCTTTTCCCATTCTCCTCCTCAGGCTCTGGCAACCACCAATCTACTTTTTATATCTGCAGATCTAAATATTTTGGACAGACACTTTTTTTCTCTTCATTTTTTATTTAGGTTCTATGATTTACAATGCTGTTAATAATTAAAATACTTACAGGCATAAAATGTTACAACTCCTCACCCTTCAGCGCTGTTAGTTAGCATGCTTTCTCCAATGACTCAGGGTCCCAGCACTTTATCTTCTTGGAAAACTTGAATTAAAAAAGTTTAATTATTATAGTTTGGGTCACATGTATACAAAAGTGTTGACACTATGGCTTTGATGCACATAAATCCTTCACTTCTCCTATGATCAAACTGTTCAAGATCCTTGACTAATGTCCTTATGCTACAATCCTACTCAGCATTCAACAAACATCTCTCCCACTTTATCATCTCATTTCTATAAGCCAGGGTCAAGGGTTTGCAAAAGTTGATACCTTCCATTCCCCTATCTTGAAGAAACTGCTCTTACTGGGGCAGCTAGAATCAGGACATGTGTATAAGCTTTAAAAATGTGGTCTACTCCAAAAAAAAAAAAAAATAGGGGGCCGGGCGGTGGCGCTAAAGGTAAGGTACCTGCCTTGCCTGCACTAGCCTTGGACGGACCTCGGTTCGATCCCCCGGTGTCCCATATGGTCCCCCAAGCCAGGAGCAACTTCTGAGCACATAGCCAGGAGTAACCCCTGAGCGTTACCGGGTGTGGCCCAAAAACCAAAAAAAAAAAAAAAAAATGTGGTCTACTAAACTTTAACAATCTAAGCTTATACTGGCAAGGCCAGGGAGCAAAGAGTGTTGATATAGAATGCACTTTGGGTTCATAGGTGGAGGGAGGTTGACACTGGTGGTGGGAAGAGCCTGGACTCATTTTATATCTGAATTCAACTATGAAGTACTCTGGAATCACAATTATTTCAATAAAATAAAATTTAAAAAATGTGGTCAAGCTGAATCTTTGTAACTTCTTCTGAGACAACTTCCCTTACAACTCATGGATGAGAATCAGTTACATGACCTCACCCAACCCCAAGGATTAACATGTGCCTCCAGACTGAGATATGGAAAAATTTAGTGACATTAAGAGTAGTTAATTCAAGAGGCTGTTGTAAATATGAAAATGAGTTTATAGAGGGTGAGAGATCTGGTACAGCAGGTAGGTCTCTTGTCTTGCATGCAGCTGATCCACTTTTAATAATGGCATCTCATATCATCCCCTGAGAACCTCTATGATTAATTTTTGAATACAGAACCCTGAATACAGCTATGTGGCTCAAAAATAAACATAAACCCTGAACTAAACAGAAAAAGACAGTATATATTTTAGAACAATGATTGACACATAATAAAGTTCCAGTCACAGTGTCTTGTGCTGATGGTTAGTAAGTAAGCAGACTCTTTTCTAGAGAAATTACTTGTGGGTCAAATAAGAGTACAGCTAGACTCATACTGTTAAATAACAGAAAAAGGACCAATTCTAGCACAGCCTATTTGATACATGGTCCCAGGGTAACTAGTGCAGTACACTAGCCAGGTCCTACTTTTGAAGGTCCTCGAGCTTTGGGGATTTTGCAGAAATTTTTCCCAAGGATATAATAGAAAATACAAAAAGCCAGCTTTATCTTCAATTGAAAAGGGAAGCATGGGGCCGAAGAGATAGCATGGAGGCAGGGTGTTTGCCTTTCATGCAGAAGGCCATTGGTTTGAATCCCGGCATCCCATATGGTCCCCCAAGCCTGCCAGGAGCAATTTCTGAGCCTGGAACCAGGAGTAACCCTTGAGCGCTGCCGGGTGTGACCCAAAAATAAAAAAAAATAAAATAAAATAAAAGGGAAGCATATTAATGGTTTACATCTCTACTAATTAAAATGGAACCTGAACTGGGGAAAGGCCGAGTTCTTATTTCCAAGGAAAATTGTGGACATAATATTAATAGGGCAGACATAACATCTTACCTGACTTAGTTCGCTCTTTAGAGTGCATTGCCCTTTGATTAATTTTAGCTTTCAGTGAATTATCCCTTTATTTGAAAAATAGTATTGAATGCAATTGAAATCTCTTGTTCTTGATGTTCCTCCTCCCTATGGATAACTTCCCTGGCTCTACAAGAAATCTCATGGACGGATGTTGATGGAGATATTGACAGAGCAACTTGCATATGGGGACATGGGGTGTTGATCACTAAGGGAGAAAAACTCAAGTTTATTCTTTGAAATTAGAAACATACCATGTTCATTAATCATGAGACTTCAACTTGGCAAGAATCAGATTTGTGAACTTGGAGATGAACACAACAGCTTGCACCTTAGTCTTCTCTACTGTGGTGGAGAGAACGGTGGATAGATGCCAGCTTGCATACAGAAGTACATGCACTTATAAGCCATATTTGTTTTTGTTTTGGCCTCATCAGATGGTGCTCTGTCTTACACCTGGATCTGTATTCAGTGGTCACTCCTGACAATACTTGGGGGTCCCTATGTAGTATCTGGCATTAAACCCAGTTTGGCAATATAAAAGTACTACCTTACCTGCTGTATTATTGCTTTGGCCCCTTAAATCATTATTGATCACTCTTTGGTGAAAACAGTCTGTGAAACTTAAGTTTCCCTGGAAACTTGGGGGTCTTTGATTGGCTCCTTCTACTATAACAATGATAGTTCAGTGAACCCCTTTGAACTTTTAAATGAGAATGATTAGTCATTTATTTGCTGTTTTACTTCTTTTGTGAATTGTTATGAACCACTCACCTCATGGTAAACTCTATTTAAGGAACTAGAAACAGAATTGAAAAAAAAAAATTCAGTTCCCTGGTCATGGTTGATTCAGAGAATAGAGACAGGCCACAAAAGGGAAGTGAAAAAAATTCTTATCTGTGCATTTTTCAAGTTAAAATAATATGCATGGAACTAAAAAAACTATTTGTGTATATATTTTTTCATGTTCTCTATTGTTTATTCACATTTATCTTTTTATTTCTTTTTTTATTAATTACTTTATTTAAACACCATGGCTATAAGATTGTTCATAATACACTTTGTTGTTTTTTTCACAGTTAAAGTGTGTATATATATTTTATATGAATGCTTAAACATGAACATAGATGTAATGATTGTCTATGCCGCAGGGGTCCTCAAACTTTTTAAACAGGGGGCCAGTTCACTGTCCCTCAGACCATTGGAGGGTCCGACTATAGTAAAAACAAAACTTATGAACAAATTCTTATGCACACTGCATAGATCTTATTTTGAAATGAAGAAACAAAACAGATACAAATACAGTATGAGGCCCGTGGGCCATAGTTTGAGGACCACTGGATGTCAATCGGATTCTTAAATAAAACAAAATACAAAACCAAATTAAATCAAAAGGGATTGTTTTATAGAATATACAACTTTTCCTGGCATAAATACATCCACAGCAGTCCATTTTAAGACACTAATTGTATTGTTGTGAAAAAAACATTAAATTCAGTGAAACCAAGAATATAAAAAATAGTAAATGGGGGCTGGAGCAATAGTACAGGATGGAAGGCACATGCCTTGCACACAGCTGACCTGGGTTCGATCTCATGCTTATTATATGGTCTCAGGAGACTACCAGGAGTGATTCCTGAGTTCAGAGTCAGGAATTACATCTGAGCATTTCTGGAGAGTGGCCCCCAAAGAAACAAAAAAATAATAAAATGTAGTAAGTGAACAATGAAGACATTATACATTTTATATATTGACCTTAATATAATTCATTTCTTTCATTTAATTTTCAAAACAACTGTGTTCAAAACTGAACTGTGTTCAGTGCATGCACATTTAATACTTTATAAAAAGAGTTCAGCTGTCTAGAGCATGCCACTAACATGAAGACAGATACACAGACACATATTTGCATATTTTGAAAGCTTTTTTTAATTATTTAGGTTTTATAATTTACAATATTGTTAATGATAGTTTTTGTGCACTGGATCCCAACTTCACACCTCACGAATGTACCCACCTTCCTTTTCCAAGAACCCCAACATATGTCTCTTTCAACCCTGCACCCACATTTGCTCAGTTACTTGGACCAGTGCTTCTGTTTTGTTGTTTTGGCCTTTTGTTGCTACCTAATTGTGTATCAGAGATGGGCTCATGCTGCTGGAGTCCATGAAGCCTTGCAGGCAAGACTCTGACAAATATCTCAGTCTTGTTTATTAGAGAATCCTAGGGGCCTCTGACAAGGCCTTGGGCCAAGGGAGAGACAAAGAGAAAGAGAGAGCGATCTGGGTTTGGGACCATCCAACTATTTCTTCCAACTGCTGTCTCTCCTTTTGCTTCTCCAACTCTCTCTTCCAACTGCCAACAAACTCTTCCTGCTCCTTCAACTCTCTCTTCCCGACTCTCCAAATGTCTCTCCCAACTCTCAATGTCGGGGATGTTTTTTTTATACTCAGCAGACCATCAAAATTAGGGTCATATTTAAAGGATCAATGTCTTATTTAAAGGGACTGACCCCTGTTATGGCTGGCTGGTGCTGGAATGTAAGATAAGAGTTGTATTTTTAAATTCCACATATGAGGGGCTCTTTCTATGTCTATCTTTTTCCTTCTGACTCATTCCACTCAATGCAGTAGTAACCTCTAATTCTGCACAGGTTTTAGTAAATCGCATGGTTTTTTAGAGCTGTATATTATTTTGTGGTGTATTGTTGTGTATGTAAATATTTTATGGGATTATTATGTTACTGATCCTACCCTGATCAGTGATTGTGCCCTACCCTAGGGTGTGACCTGGCATTCTGCCCCCACCCTTGGGTGGTACCTGATTCTGCTTCCACCATTGGGTGGTACCTGATTCTGGGGGATAAAAACAAGGGTCTGTGGAAGGCGAGGGCTTTTTGGCTGGAACTGAGGCTGAGACTTTGGACTTCAGTCTTGTCCACCGAATAAAGCTAATATTTTCACAAGCCTGACTGTCTGCGAGCTGTTTACCTGCCCTTTCACCTCAGAACCGCCAGCTGAACAGGGTGGCAGACTCGTGCTTCGAGCTGGAGCGGAAAGACCTCATCCTCCATCCCTCCATCAGTCAACCTCTTCAGGGGCTGACTTGCAACAGTGTATATATACCACTACTTATCGATTCACTCATTCATTCATTCATTCATTCAGGTTGGTTACCATTTCTTTTTTTCTTTCTTTCTTTCTTTTTTTTGGGCCACACCCGGCTGATGCTCAGGGGTTACTCCTGGCTAAGCGGTCAGAAATTGCCACTCGCTTGGGGGGACCATATGGGACACGGGGGATCAAACCGCTGTCCTTTTTTGACTAGCACTTGCAAGGCAGACACCTTACCTCTAGCACCACCTCACCGGCCCCAGTTACCATTTCTTGGCAATGGTACTTAGTTGAATAGATGATATCGGTGTTCATAGATCTGTTCAAATTAACGTTTTGTGTTAGGGGGATAGTGTCAAGAAATGGTGCAGCCGGTTTCATGGGTGTTCCAATCCTATTTTTTGCGTTTCACGTTGCTTTTCATAGAAATTGATTCAGATGATATTTCCACCAACAGTGGAAGAGGAATGATTCCTTATCAACACATTCCTGCCAGACAAGGTTTGTTTTCAGACTTTTTGTTATGTACAAGGTGCCAGTCTCACTGTCACAAGATGATGTTGTTTTACTTTGCATTTCCTTAATCATGGGTGATGATAAGCACTTTTTCATTTGTCTAGTGGCTAAATGTCTTCTTTGTTTGTTTCTACTATCCATTTTTTAATGGATTTGTTGGTTTTTTCTTGTTGAGTTTTGTGGGTGCTTTATAAAGCATAAATATTAGTCCTTTATCTGATGTATTGTGTACAAATATTTTCAAATTAAGATGCTATCAATTAGATTTGAACACTTAATTTCTGGTGTGTGCTTGAACAGTTATTAGCTTTTCCCTTCATACTGCTTTGTTGTATCCCATAGGTTCTGGTAGTTGTCTTCATTTTCATTTATTTCAAAGAAATTTTTGATCCAGATATTATTAACAATATGTTGTTTTATCACCAGTCATATATTTTTTCTGGGCCACTCAAACAGGGCTTCATCTTGAGCTAGTGGGCTTGATTAAGTACATGGCCTGCCAATGTTATGCTTCTTAGATTTAGGAATACTTGACACCACCAGGAATATGTTCAGTGGTTATGAGAGGCATGATAGGCCAGGGATTGAATTTGGAGTCTTGTACTAGCAAGGCATATATACCTGATCCTTGACTGACCTCTAAACTCCCACACACTTAAGCAAGGACTTTGAGTTGAAAACTACTGAGGGACTGGTGCAATAGCACTGTGGTAGGGCATTTGCCCTGCACTCGGCTGACCCAGGATGAACCTTGATTCGATCTCCAGCGTCCTATATGGTCCCACAAGCCAGGAGCAATTTCTGAGAGTCTAGCCAGGAGTAACTCCTGAGCATCACCGGGTGTGACCCCAAAACAAAACAAAACAAAAACCCTAAAAAACAAAAGAATCAGAGAAAACTTCTACTGAACATCATCAAATCACTTATTTTTCTGGAAGAAGTAACTTTAGGTATATTTAAAAAAATTGGCATTTAATTGAAACATAAAGCCAAAGGCTTAAATTATGCTTAGATTGATTTATAGGGCCTGAGTATAGTAGATAGGGTGTTTACCTTGTGCATGGCCAATCCAGGTTCAATCCCCTGCACTCCATAATTCCCCTGTACTACCAAGAGTGATCCCTGAATGCAGAGCCAAGAGTAACTTGTAAACATTGCTGGTTGTAGCCCAGTACCACTCCCCTCACTCAAAATTTGATTGGTTTCCAGGAATGGCATAGATTTATTAATGCATTTTCTTCTTTCCAAGTTCCTGTATAAATGATAAGAGCTGTAATTATGCACATAATTCTAATTATGCACATTCCTTCTAAACTTTCTAGCTTCAAAGTTGAACTGAACTCTGAGAAATCCTGCCCAAAACTGCCACACACATTGATTTTTGTTTTATTTGTTCTTTTTAATTAGAGAGTCTAACTTCAGACAAGGTGCTAATATTAAGAACAAAAATATTGCAGTCTTTTATATATGTCATTAAAAAAAAGTTCTTGCCTGCACTTTCTAAAACCGAAGTTGTCTCACTGGTTCTTATTAAGACACTTAATAAAAATCACTACTGTTTGGGTTTCCATGATCTAAAATGGGTAATCAAAGCAAGCTGTACCTTCCCATAAGACCTTCCTTCTCTGTTTTACAAGGCTGGCCCATCAGTCTATAAACAAGGCTCAGGAGGGCAGCCCGAGAGGAGGAATTTGAAATCTCTCATTTATCACGCCAAAATAAGTGGAAAATAATCTACAAAGCATTTAAATGACTCTTGGAAAGGAGGCATATGATATAATTGTTTATACTAGTCAGTGTACATAAAATAAATTTTTCACTAGGGAGCATGGGAGAATATTTGTAGTGAGCAAGTATGTCAGTTTCAGTGACAGATTTTTACATAAGTCTGGCTCAGTTACTAATTAGGTGATTTTCATAGAATTTCCTCAACTTCTTTGCAAATGCTAAATAAAATCTTTACAACAACAAACAATGATAATTAGTTGTCAGAGTTGTTGGCACACAGTTTTGAATAAAATGAATTAATATGCATAGCAAAATGTGAGCCAGCCCCCTATATTTAAATAATGATTTAAATAATAGTTTGGGGCTGGAGAGCTAGTACAGTGAATATCTTTCACTCAGCCCACCTGAGTTTGACTCCTGGGGCCACAGTTGGTCCTCCAAACTCTTCCCGAGTGACCCCTGAGGGCAGACCCTCCTGGCCCAGAACACAACTGGGTATGACTCAACCCCCAAAAGAGAATATTTTAATTGACTACACTTATTGTCAGTTATTTTCTTTTAGAATATTATGTTCTGTGCTGATCTATTAGAGCAATAGGACTTTGAAAATAGAACAATTGAGAGCATAAAAGCCGGCTATCCTTTGCAAAAGCTGGCTCCCTGTGTGTGACACCAGGCGGGGAAAATCCGCGAAAGTACACCGGCCCAGTGGGGCTCAGCTGTGAAAGACTGTGAGTGTGACCTGTCTATGTCTGTCTACTGTCCTCTTGCGTGAAACTCTTGCGAGTGGGGCAAAAAGAGCCCCCAGAAACCTCGCTCGCCCAGACGCCATTTTCAGGGAGGGACTTCAGAGCATAAAAACCGGCTATCCTTTGCAAAAGCTGGCTCCCTGTGTGTGACACCAGGCGGGGAAAATCCGCGAAAGTACACCGGCCCAGTGGGGCTCAGCTGTGAAAGACTGTGAGTGTGACCTGTCTATGTCTGTCTACTGTCCTCTTGCGTGAAACTCTTGCGAGTGGGGCAAAAAGAGCCTCCAGAAACCTCGCTCGCCCAGACGCCATTTTCAGGGAGGGACTTCAGAGCATAAAAACCGGCTATCCTTTGCAAAAGCTGGCTCCCTGTGTGTGACACCAGGCGGGGAAAATCCGCGAAAGTACACCGGCCCAGTGGGGCTCAGCTGTGAAAGACTGTGAGTGTGACCTGTCTATGTCTGTCTACTGTCCTCTTGCGTGAAACTCTTGCGAGTGGGGCAAAAAGAGCCTCCAGAAACCTCGCTCGCCCAGACGCCATTTTCAGGGAGGGACTTCAGAGCATAAAAGCCGGCTATCCTTTGCAAAAGCTGGCTCCCTGTGTGTGACACCAGGCGGGGGAAAATCCGCGAAAGTACACCGGCCCAGTGGGGCTCAGCTGTGAAAGACTGTGAGTGTGACCTGTCTATGTCTGTCTACTGTCCTCTTGCGTGAAACTCTTGCGAGTGGGGCAAAAAGAGGCTCAGAGGAGCACGGCCGCTCCGCTTCGCTACGCGGCCGTGCACTCTTTCTAAGGAAAGAACTCCATTGCAACAAGAAGGAAAAATCACACTAAGAACGGCGCTATATCACAGAAGCAAACATTTCTCTCTGGACTGTCTTCTCTGTTACATGCTCGGGCCTAAGATTTGACCCAGTGTGAGGCTTCATCCACGGAGGACTCCCCTCCCTTAGAGGCAAGTCAGCCCATCCAGAAAGGGAGGAGCCAGAGGAGTGTGCTGCCTACATCATATAGACAATGAATACCACTACAACACGTAGAAAAACCCACAATACAAATGTGACAATGGGGAAACAGCGCAGGCCAGCATCAGACATAGAGAATGAAGATGACAATTCTGAGGACCAGATAATGACTGAACAACTAATCAACCTCTCAGATAAGGACTTTAGACTAGCAATATGGAAGGTGCTCAACAGACTCCAAGAAACCATGGATCGAGTTGAACAGAACACTAATAAGAACCAAGAAAATATGAAGGCAGAAATGACAAAACTCCAAACTGAAATAACATGTCAACTAACAGGCCTGAAAAACTCAGTAAACGAAGTGAATGACAAAATGGATAAGCTCTGGGACAGGGTATCAGAAGCTGAGAATAGACTTGGTGCTGTGGAAGATGAGATACATAACAATTCCATACAGCAGGAGAGATTGGACAAAAAACTTAAAGCAAATGAGCAGACAATGGAAAAATTAGTCAAAGAATGGGAACAGACGAAAATAGAAGTCTATGATAAGATCAACAGAAACAACTTAAGAATCATTGGAGTCCCAGAGACCCAGGAAGAAAATTTCCAGGAAGAATCAATGGTCAAGAACATCATTAAAGAGAAACTTCCAGAGCTAAAGAATATATGTGATCAAATCCTGCATGCCCGAAGAGTACCAACCAAAAGAGACCCCAGAAAAACCACCCCAAGACACATCCTAGTCACAATGACAAATCCCACAGATAGAGACAGAATTCTGAAAACAGCAAGATCAAAAGGGGAAATCATGTTCAAGCAAGCTTCCCTGAGATTTACAGCAGACCTGTCACCAGAAACGCTCAATGCCAGAAAGCAGTGGTGGGATATTGTGACAAGACTGAATGAAATGAATGCTTCACCCAGAATACTATACCCAGCAAAACTCACTTTCCGGTTTGATGGAAGAATACATGGTTTCACAGACAAAAAACAGCTCAGAAACTTCACAGACACAAAACCAGTCTTAAGAGAAAAACTGAAAGACCTAATCTAAGACAAGACTACCCAAAAGACACACCAAATTTTGAAATAAAGATGGCGTTAAATCCCAGGACAATTCTTTCTCTCAACGTCAATGGACTAAATGCACCAGTTAAGAGACACAGAGTGGCTAAATGGATCAAAAAACTCAATCCAACCTTCTGCTGCCTACAAGAAACGCACCTGAATAGTCAGAACAAACATAGACTCAAAATAAAAGGCTGGAGAAAAGTTATCCAAGCAAACAACACCCATAAAAAAGCTGGAGTGGCCATACTAATATCAGATAATGCAAACTTTATACTCAGGAAGGTTGTAAGGGACAAAGACGGACATTTTATATTAATCAAGGGGTACGTAGAGCAGGAAGAATTCACTCTCCTAAACATATATGCACCGAATGAGGGGCCAGCAAAATATTTAATACAACTGCTGACAAATCTGAAAAATAATATCAACAACAACACAATAATTGTGGGGGACCTAAACACGGCTTTGTCAACACTGGACAGGTCAACCAGACTGAAACCCAACAAGAATATACTAGACCTGAGGAGAGAAATGGAAGAAAGAGGCCTAGTGGATATATATAGGACACTCCATCCCCAGAAACCTGGATACACATTCTTCTCCAATGTACATGGGACATTCTCCAGGATAGACTACATGCTGGCACATAAAACATACCTCCATAAGATCAAGAGGATAGAAATTTTGCAGACTACCTTCGCTGACCACAAGGCTCTGAAATTATTTGTGAACTCCAAAGGGACTCAGAAGAAACACTTTAACACCTGGAAGTTAAACAGCCTCATGCTCAATAACCAGTGGGTCCGAGATGAAATCAAGGAGGAAATAAAAAGGTTCCTGGAAACAAATGACAATAAAGACACAAACTCTCAGAACTTATGGGACACAGCAAAAGCAGTACTGAGAGGAAAATTTATAGCTTTGCAAGCACACATCAGGAAGGAAGAAGGAGCTTACCTGAGTAGCTTAATGACACAGCTAATAGAACTAGAAAATGCTCAACAAAAGGACCCAAGAACAGGAAGACAGAAGGAAATAACAAAGCTGAGAGCAGAAATCAACGAAGTGGAAACTCAAAAAACAATCCGAAAGATCAACGAAAGCAGAAGTTGGTTCTTTGAAAAAATAAACAAGATTGATAGACCACTGGCAAACCTAACAAAGAAAGAGAGAGAGAGAAACTTGATAACTCGTATCAGGAATGAAAAAGGAGAGATCACTACTGATATGACAGAGATTCAAAGGGTAATCAGAAACTACTTTGAAAAACTCTACGCCACTAAAAATGAGAACCTGGAAGAAATGGATAAATTCTTGGACTCTTATAATCTTCCACGGTTGAAGGAAGAGGATGTAGCATATCTAAACACCCCCATCACCATTGATGAAATTAAAACAGTAATCAAATGTCTGCCGAAAAACAAAAGCCCAGGTCCAGATGGATTCACTAATGAATTCTATCAAACTTTCCAAGAGGAACTACTGCCAATCTTGGCAAGACTCTTTCATGAAATTGAACAAACAGAAACACTTCCAAATAGCTTTTATGAAGCCAACATCACCTTGATACCTAAACCAGACAGAGACGCTACCAAAAAAGAAAATTACAGACCAATATCACTGATGAATGCAGATGCAAAGATCCTCAACAAAATCCTGGCAAATAGGATTCAATGCCTCATTAAGAAGATCATCCACTACGATCAAGTAGGTTTCATCCCAGGAATGCAAGGCTGGTTTAACATCCGTAAATCTATCAACATAATACACAACATCAATAACAAGAAAAATAAAAACCACATGATCATATCAATAGATGCAGAGAAAGCATTTGATAAGGTCCAACACCCATTCTTGATCAAAACTCTCAGCAAGATGGGAATGGAGGGAACCTTTCTCAATATAGTGAAGGCCATCTACCACAAGCCAGTGGCAAATATTATCCTCAATGGAGAAAAACTGAAAGCCTTCCCTCTAAATTCTGGCACAAGACAAGGCTGTCCTCTCTCACCACTCCTATTCAACATAGCACTGGAAGTACTTGCTATAGCGATTAGGCAAGAAAAGGATATCAAGGGAATCCAGATAGGAAAGGAAGAAGTCAAGCTCTCACTGTTTGCAGATGACATGATACTCTACTTAGAAAACCCTAAAGACTCTATCAAAAAGCTTCTAGAAACAATAGACTCATATAGCAAGGTGGCAGGCTACAAAATTAACACACAAAAATCAATGGCCTTTCTATACACCAACAGTAATAAAGAAGAAATGGACATTAAGAAAACAACCCCATTCACAATAGTACCACACAAACTCAAATATCTTGGAATCAACTTGACTAAATATGTGAAGGACCTATACAAAGAAAACTATAAAACTCTGCTCCAAGAAATAAGAGAGGACACACGGAAATGGAAACACATACCCTGCTCATGGATTGGCAGGATTAACATCATCAAAATGTCAATACTCCCCAAGGCATTATACAGATTTAATGCCATCCCTCTAAAGATACCCATGACATTCTTCAAAGAAGTGGATCAGACACTTTTGAAATTCATTTGGAACAATAAACACCCTCGAATAGCTAAAGCAATCATTGGGAAAAAGAATATGGGAGGAATTACTTTTCCCAACTTTAAACTGTACTACAAAGCAACAGTTATCAAAACAGCATGGTATTGGAATAAGGATAGGTCCTCAGATCAGTGGAATAGGCTTGAATACTCAGAAAATGTTCCCCAGAGATACAACCATCTAATTTTTGATAAAGGAGCAGGAAATCCTAAATGGAGCAGGGAAAGCCTCTTCAACAAGTGGTGTTGGCACAATTGGATAGCCACTTGCAAAAAATTAAACTTAGACCCCCAGCTAACATCATGTACAAAGGTAAAATCCAAATGGATTAAAGACCTCGATATCAGCCCCAAAACCATAAGATATATAGAACAGCACATAGGCAAAACACTACAGGACATTACAGGCATCTTCAAGGAGGAAACTGCACTCTCCAAGCAAGTGAAAGCAGAGATTAACAGATGGGAATATATTAAGCTGAGAAGCTTCTGCACCTCAAAGGAAATAGTGCCCAGGATACAAGAGCCACCCACTGAGTGGGAGAAACTATTCACCCAATACCCATCAGATAAGGGGCTAATCTCCAAAATATACAAGGCACTGACAGAACTTTACAAGAAAAAAACATCTAACCCCATCAAAAAATGGGGAGAAGAAATGAACAGACACTTTGACAAAGAAGAAATACGCATGGCCAAAAGACACATGAAAAAATGTTCCACATCACTAATCATCAGGGAGATGCAAATCAAAACAACGATGAGATACCACCTCACACCCCAGAGAATGGCACACATCACAAAGAATGAGAATAAACAGTGTTGGCGGGGATGTGGAGAGAAAGGAACTCTTATCCACTGCTGGTGGGAATGCTGTCTAGTTCAACCTTTATGGAAAGCGATATGGAGATTCCTCCAAAAACTGGAAATCGAGCTCCCATACGATCCAGCTATACCACTCCTAGGAATATACCCTAGGAACACAAAAATACAATACAAAAACCCCTTCCTTACACCTATATTCATTGCAGCTCTATTTACCATAGCAAGACTCTGGAAACAACCAAGATGCCCTTCAACAGATGAATGGCTAAAGAAACTGTGGTACATATACACAATGGAATATTATGCAGCTGTCAGGAGAGATGAAGTCATGAAATTTTCCTATACATGGATGTACATGGAATCTATTATGCTGAGTGAAATAAGTCAGAGAGAGAGAGAAAAACGCAGAATGGTCTCACTCATCTATGGGTTTTAAGAAAAATGAAAGACACCCTTGTAATAATAATTTTCAGACACAAAAGAGAAAAGAGCTGGAAGTTCCAGCTCACCTCAGGAAGCTCACCACAAAGAGTGATGAGTTTAGTTAGAGAAATAACTACATTTTGAACTGTCCTAATATTGAGAATGTATGAGGGAAATGTAGAGCCTGTTTAGGGTACAGGCGGGGGTTGGGTGGGGAGGAGGGTGATTTGGGACTTGGGTGATGGGAATGTTGCACTGGTGATGGGTGGTGTTCCTTTTATGACTGAAACCCAAACACAATCATGTATGTAATCAAGGTGTTTAAATAAAAAAAAAAATTAAAAAAAAAAATTTTAAAGTTAATGACAAAGAAAAGCTAAATAAAAGACATTTTTCTTGATTTCCAATCCAAATTGGAATAAATCTTGCTTACATATGAAAAAAAAAAAAAAAAAAAAAAAAGAAAATAGAACAATTATGGCTGTAAATGTGTGTGTTTGTGTGGTTTTGAGTACTGAATCTATGCCTTTTACATGTGCAAGGCAAGTGCTCTACCACTGAGCTGCTGTGCTAAATTTTCCACCTTGAAAATATTATTTAAAACCCTATTTTTCCCAAATGCTAAGATGTCATTTGGAAGCATCATCTTAGGGTAGCTAGAATAAAGGCAAATAAGAACAGAAAGATTCTAATATAGCCCCTTTCAATACTGGGTTATCTATAGTAGAATAGTACTTTTGGTGCAATAAGGGAAGTTTGACCTATATTATTATATTCCAGATTTCTCAGGTAAGGAAACTGAAGCACAATGGAAAGAGAGTCACAGAATCACTGAGTCACAGACTGGGATGGAGGGAGATTGGGGACATTGGTGATGGTAATGTTGCTCTGGTAAAGGGGGTTGGATTTTTTTAAATTTTTATTTTGACCAAAGTGGATTACAAATCTTTCACAGTAATATTTTAGGTACATAGAGGCATTGAATCAGGGGCATTTTAGGTACATAGAGGCATTGAATCAGGGGCATTTTTTATGACTGAAACCCAACAAACAATCATGTTTGTAATTCAGGTGCTTGAATAAAATATATATAAATATGTATATATATCTATATATATATAAAGTTACAGAATGGAAACTCTTGGAGGTAGATTTTTTTCCCCTGTTCTGTTTCATAATTATGTCTTTGGTTCTAACTCTTAGAAAGATGCCTGGTAGCTAAAAAAAAATGTCTAATAAAGCTCATTGGGTGAGCACACAATCATACATGTAGTGAAGTTTTGGTCTCAGAATAACTCATGGCCCTTACCCACTTCAATCTTTACGTGCTTGGTTACCTGGAATGGTTGACTGGTTACTGTGGAACAAGCATAAAATTTAGTGTTTTACACCTGTTGCCTCATCATCCTTACTGTAGCTATGTCCAGAGAATACTATTATTTGTCCATTTTCACAGCTGTCAGCACTAAAGCAAAAGATTCCCTTTTTATTTTTTAATTAATGCATTTTTAAATTGAATCCCCATGAAGTACAATGACAAGGTGATTCATGATTGAGTTTCAGTCATACGATGTTCCAACACCCATCCCTTTACCAGTAAACATTTCCTGCCACCAGTATCCCAGTTTTCATCTCATCCACTATCTCAACCACCTGCCCTCCACCCAGCCTGCTTTTGTGGTGATATTTTCATAGTAGTTCCTTCTTAGAGAGATTCATACTTGCCTAAACTCACATTATTTTTTAATAATTAAAAAAATGGAATCACTGGAAGATGCACAAAGTTGTTCATGATTGAGCTTCAGTCATACACTATCCAACATCCATCTGTCCTTTCACCAGTGTACATTTCCCGCCACCTAAAATATCACTCTTAAGGGAGGTAGAGGCATGACACACACTCCCATTTGTTTGACATCATTTGTTTGACTCTGTACTAGACAGAGTTCTATTTCAAATTAAGTACAACAACAACAACATAGCTAAGTATTTACAGAAATTGATTTTAATTATCCTTCAGCTAGAGAGCAAGATCCTCTTCTTGTCAGTTCTGATTTTCATGGTATCTATGCAAAACCTTCCATTGAAAACATTTATCCCAGGGCTAGAGAGATAGCACAGCAATAGGGCCTTTGCCTTGCATGCAGCCAAACCTATCCAGTTTGATTCTCGGCATCCCATATGGTCCCCCAGCCTGCAAGAGACAATTTCTGATTGCAGAGACAGGAGTAACCCCTGAGTGCTGCTGGATGTAGTCCAAAGACCTATCAATCAAGCAATCAATACATATAAAGTTTTAGAAAAAGAAAGCACTTATCCCCAGGTTCCATGTCTGAAATCTTCACCTGGCACTAGGCTTCTTACAAGGTGCCCACAATCCAATGGCATGTTATTCATGGACAGTTCATTTTAGCAACTTGAACATTTTCAACCAGGGAACTAATCTCTAAGAGAGGTTCTACTTATGTGAGGTTAACTCTGCCTCCTAAGTGTTATACTTATCTTGGACATCTAGTCACTGTTGACAGGGGTTTGGGGACAATAGACTTTTAATTAGTACTTGTTGAAAGATGGCAAATTTATAAGCTCTCAGTGTTCAAATGTGCCCTGATAGTAATCAAGTTTATTAATACATTCTTTTTTTGGGTATTTATTGAAACTCAGATTTCAGGGTCTATGCTTCATCATAGAAAGAAAAATGATGAATGAAATATTATCATTTTAATCAGCTTGTTTAGAGCTATTATGAAAAATAGTTGCTAAATAATCTTTTTCTTAAATTGCAAAATTGCACTTAAAAACCTTGAAATCCTTAAAAGAGAGGTCTGCACACACTGTGATACATTTAAGCAATTTAGTTCTTTCTTTATATAAATTTATTATTTTTTTAAAATTTTTTTATTACCATTTTTTTATTTGAACACCTTGATTACATACATGATTGTGTTTGGGTTTCACTCATGGAAGGAACACCACCCATACCAGTGCAACATTCCCATCACCAATGTCCCAAATCTCCCAAATTTATTTTAAATGTACTTTTAAAAACTATTTCTGGGAAAGAACTTTTTAATTTCAAGAATGGTTGAATAAATAACATCCAAAGAACTTTTACAGGTTCTTTTCTCTGTGAATTTTGATAACAATTATACAAAGGAGAGGATTGTAACCAGATTTAATATTTTGGTGAAGAGCCTATGGCTGTTGCTATTACTCCTATCTAGGAGCCAGAGAAATAGTACAGTGGGTAGGGCACTTACTGGCCTTACACACCACTAACCTGGGTTCAATCTTTGGCACTCCATATAGTTTCCCAAGTCTGCCAGAAGTGATCCCTGAGAATTGCTGATGTGGCTCTCACAAATAAAATAATTTTTTTACTTCTATCTGAGCATTTCTTTGTATCTCAATATATCCTGTCCACCTAGCCATTATCCATTGATTATGGATTATATTATTGATTATATCCCCTCCCTTCTCACCTTCATACTTTCTTTTTTTACCTGTTTTCCTATCTTTCTTCCTACTTTCCTTTCTTCCCATTCTTTGGTTTACCTCTTCCTTTCTTACTCTTTCTCTTCCTTCCCCCTTTCCTTCTTTTCTTTCCTTTTTTATTTCTCTCCTCCCTCTCCTTGCCTTCCTTCCTTTTCTCCTTCCTTCTATCTTTCCATCCTCTTTTCTCCCTGTCTCCCTCTCATCCTTACTTCCTTTCCTTCATCCATCCCTACCTATCTTTCTCTTTTCCCTCCTCCCTTCCTTCCTGCCTTCCTTCTAAACCATTCTATAAAGATGAAATGGAGGCCTAGTATCAACAATGTCTGTCACAGAGTGAACTTCCAATAACTATTTATATGAAAATAACTATCTATATGAAATGAGACTCACTCATTTATTGAGTCTGAACTTAGCACCAGTGATTTTTGTGCTAATATCTGAAGATGCAATTTTTTTCCCAATCAGAGGAGCAATATTGTCCAAACTTATCAATAGAAGAATGACCAATACAAGAAGGAGAGACATCTGAGCTTAGAGAGGGTATTCTACTTATATTGGATGACGGGATTCCTTGTTCCTACAGCAAGGCTACTAGAAAAATTGGGTTGGATAGAAAAGAACTTAGTATTTTGGGGGGCTGGAATGGTAGTGAAAGCAGTAGGGTATCTGCCTTGCTCATTCTAGCCTAGGAAGGACTGTGGTTTAATTCCCCGGGGTCCCAAATGCTCCCCCAAGCCAGGAGTGATTTCTGAGAGCCTAGGTAGGAGCAACCCCTGAGCATCACTGGGTGTGGCCCAAAAACAAAACAAAAAAAAAAGAGAGAGAAAAAGGAAAAGAAAGAACTTAGGTTTTGGAGCATGAAGATCTATTTACATCTTTTATGATATCTGGAATAGATATTATCTTCCCAAAGGAATGGAAAAAATAAACTCCCTCTCAGTAGATTTCTGTCAAAATCAGATGAGACAAGGCGTGCCAGCATTTTGTAAATTAGGAAAGAGACTTCACTCAATAGGTTCATCTCACTCCTCATCAGTGTACTTCTATAACCATCAGCTTTCCGGTTTTAGCACTTAATGGTGAAAAGTCCCCTGGAAGTGCTTGTAAATCCATTAGACTACATCTGGCCAAATCAAACTATTTTGAGAGATGAGAATACTCTTGTCTGCTTGCCAAGCTTAAAGCTCCCCTGTTATTGAGCAGAATCAGAAGTATTCTAAATTCTGCAAGACTGTAGGATAACTGCTATGCAGGGGTGACTGGCTTCACAGACAGAGGGTTCTAAAAAAGCACAACTCAGAGACTACAGCGATAGTACAGCAGCTTTGCCTGCAGCTAATGACTGTTCAATTCCTGGCACTACTTATGGTCTCCTAAGCATCACCATGAGTAATCCCCAAGCACAAAACCTGGAATAAATCGTGAACACAACTAGGCGTGGCCCCAAATCAACCAAAAGGGATCCCTCAGGTGCTTATGAAAAAAATCATCAGATAAAGATGCTTCAAGGCTTTCTAGTTTTAACTTTGAAATTGTACCTAGAATCCTGGAAAAGCTCTTTCTTCTCACCACGTATAGGTTTTATATTCCTACTGAGACAAATTTAGTGGAAAAATCTATCTTTCAAATTTTGTGAGGTCTATCCCTTAAAGTTCCAAAGAATTGTCTCAGAAGTAATTTGGGGGCTTGTGTAGAGAGATGCTGGTTAGGGAGGCAGGCTGAGTTTCTTTTTTGGGTGTGGGGATTAATTTCAATGCAGTTCTCAGGAGGTCCAGGAGCTTCTTCAGGCTATGTTTAATCAACTAGGCTGATACTTGAACACAAACTCCTGATGATACAGTGCTTCTTGATTCACCTAGACTACCTTGGTGATGCTGGGGTCTTTGAGGACCACAGTCAGAAGTGTTCCAGGGTCTTTAGGGATGTTCCAGTGATTCTGAAGGAACATTTAGTGCTGGGACTAGAACTAGGTTGGGCTCATGCAAAGTATGCTTACTAAACATTGTTAACCATTGCTAACCATCTTGGGCTTTAGAAAAGGTTTTCCAATGAAGAAGCTTCACCTTATCTCCTTTATTTATTGGACTTCTTTCCAAATGAACCATCTATAAAATTAAGTTCTCCTCCTAGGCAAGTTTGACCATCACCAGATGTAGTGTCTGTCCAGCTCTGGGCTAGAAGAACTCTGGCCCCATTGTAAGATAGATGCTGAGAATGCCTAGAAAAAGGTTCAGGGCCATACTTCTCATATAATTTTTCACTGTAGAGAGCAGTACAGCTTGAAATTAGAAGCAATTTTTGAGTCACCTGCAAGTCTTATTAAAATAAAGATGATGAGCCAGTAATCCCTGGGTTGTATTTTATTTCTGAATAAAATCCCTGGAGTTGCTCAATCTGCAGATGATATACAGACCAGCTCTACCGAGCAAGCACACAAGCTCACTGACCTAGATTTCTTGAGACATTTCTAGCACAAACAATTTTCCGATATACCTCTAGTTAGCAAAGACTCCCCAAGTACCCATTTATGGAGTAATTTCCATTTATCCAACCTTCATTGTAGTCTCTTAAAAAAGACTTACTGAAGAAATGTTCTGGTTTTCTATAGCTTTTGTGAC
Source organism: Suncus etruscus (assembly GCF_024139225.1). Classification (NCBI taxonomy): domain Eukaryota; kingdom Metazoa; phylum Chordata; class Mammalia; order Eulipotyphla; family Soricidae; genus Suncus; species Suncus etruscus. The sequence continues at coordinate 11,240,665 of NC_064863.1, read as the reverse complement.
AAATTATGCCTAAAGTTAATGGCATAAATAGCAAAAAGATGTGATGCTGTAACTTTATAGTTTAGTAGTGGCACGTGTCTCTCAGAACTGGTATCCAAGTGTCAATAGAAAGCCTGTCCTCCTGAAAGCTCTGAGAACAAAGCCAATCTGCCATTTGGCCAATTGTGACCTTTCTTATTTCACCTGGTGTTACTCTCCCATCCTTTCCTGTACAGATTTCCATTTGTAAGAACTTCTGCTATTACATGACCTACTCAGAACATTCAGAATAAATGTCTACACTAAAGGCCTTCCATTTTGTCTCTTCTACAAAGTTGGTTTTTTTTTTTTTTTTTTTTTTTTTTTGGCCTCTGGAAAGGAACATTCACTGGTATTGGTGATTAACATGGGAGAATGTGGGGAGTAGGTTGGTACTCCGTCACTCACTGAATGACAACAAATAGAGTTGATTAGTGACAGTAAAAGAGGAGGCAATTGGAAAGTAATGCTAAGGACCCACTTGTAAAGAAAGTAATGATAGCTAAGGCTTAGAAGAAGATAATTTAGACATTAATGGCCAGAAAGTAGAAGGTGAGAGGACTGTTAAGAGTGAGCAAATTACCCTTGAGAGCCTCAAGATGGATGGAAGGGAGGAAAGAAGATGCCTGAAGGTCAATAATATCAAACAGAATGAGAAAGAGGTTGCAAGTGTGAGGGGAAACACAAAACTGGAAGGACTTAACTGCATTTAGCTCAATACTCCAACATTCAGGCTTTAAGGAAGGTGGGTTCCCTCACTGTTCAACCTGGGAAGCCCAACCAGTCAATCATACAAACCCAAGAGTCCAAAGATAGAAGAAACTGACAAAGAAGACCTATGTATTTACATAAAAAATACCCTTGTGCTGGAGATAGAGATTGGAATTCAAGAAAAGGTAATTTATGGAAATAAACTTCATTTTCACATGATATTGTGCATGGAAAATCAAGAGAACACGCGTTTCTATTGGAAGGGTTCAAAGAGGAAGTGCACATGTCCATGAGTGTCAATACTCGCAAAGGTATGTCTCCATTTATTAAGAAAGCATGCACCAGATGTGGCTTTTGGCTTTCCTGGTGCAGTGCCTAATTTTCCTCCCAAGAAATATCTGCCAGAAGGCCCATTTGGACAACTCAATCATTGATCCTTGCGTGGATCACTGGCGATATTTCTGTCATACTCTTACATGGTAGTGACTTAACATTTTCCCTTCAATTAATTCCTGCTATACTACAGAAATTTGGCCTTAGTTATCTTGCAATCATGAAAGGAATCAGTACCAAAGCAAACTGCTAGAAATTCCCTTTTGGCTTAGCAACTCAAAGTCCAGCCAGCTACCTCTTTTTCTGTCAGCCTTTTTTACTTCCGAAGGCCAAGTCAAAATAGAGCATCTTCAAGACAATGGTCTTCTCTCCCTGCCTTTGAGCATCAAAGTAGAATGATTTCTGCCTCTGGGACTCTCCCTGTCACTTTGAATACCTGCTTACAAACAGGTTTGGTCAGTGTAGAATTAGGCTATTTTACTAGGTATGTTCTGTACCCCTTTCTTTAGTGTTATTCTCTTTCTATTACCAGATCATAGGAAGTGGTCTTAGCCCCTAGCTAGAATACTATTTCCCTCAGGTTAAAAATGTTTGTTATCAGGAGTAAACCAGGATTTCTGCTATCCCTTAATTTACATCAGTAATGACACCTAGGGCCAGGAACTTCTTTGATATATAAGAATTTAGCCTTCCTTTTATCTTCCAACTCCTAACTGAAACCTATTCTATTCTAAGGTTACAAACCACCTAAAGCTATGTGTATTTGTTCTAAAATCAAGCAATGTACATTGCATATTCCTTTCACGTTATGACTGCCTCTTTTTTCCCTTTATATACTCCCTTGCCTGAAGATTAAATTTGTCGCACTCCTGCCAGAGATGTGTTGACCCCACACCATACTGCGTGTGGTATCATTATTTTATATTTCATATCATCCGATTCATGTACCCGCTTCTCCCAGTGAGGATTTACGAACCCCACTAAGGTCTTGCCTGTGGATATAGCATGCCCGCAGCACATGAGAATATGCAATGCCCCTAATAGCATCATTATGGAACCTGGAGCACTGGAGGGTTTGATCCTGCGAGTATCCACATTTTCTAGACTTAAACCCTACTACCTCCCTCAGATGCTTGTCTGGATTCTTAAATCTTCTGGAATCTCTGTCTGCAAGTGAACTCACAAGGTTTTTGTGAAGATTCTTGAAGAAAAAGGAGAGTATGTGAAAAGCATGTATCACATCCTTTGAACTCTACTACATGGCAGTTGACATCAGAGTGGGACCTAATGTCTCATTGGTAGGCCTGAATTGGCCACTATTCCATTCTTTCTGACTCCCTTATTCTTGTGCATGTCTTAGTATCTGTATTCTCCATCATTCAATTTCTCTCTATGCAGGGCATGAGCCCTTTCACCTCCCTGAGAAGACAGAGCCTTCAGAAGCTTCCTGCTATAATGGTGCTTAGCTAAAGATATTATTATAATAAAAATAATTTTAAGAAATATTGCCAGTAATCACTTGAAAAAAGAAGCTACCTGCTGACTCCACCCATGTGTGATACATCTAGAATTCTCATTCCATTACTCAAGGTCAACTGACCTTGAGTCCCATCTTCCACTTCTCACTTCTTCCTAGTCATTTACCTTTGATTTTAATCCCAAGGGGGTAACCTCTGGTCATGACCTCTATTCTATTCCAAGTCTGCCTGTTCTCATCTTCATATTAACCTTGGCTTCAGCCTGGTTATCTTCTCCACCAAAACTTATTTCTTTTGGCTGAAAGGGAAGATGTGGATGGATAGAATTTTTATAAAGCCAACAGTGATAGAAGAGGATGTATACATAGAATTCTTCAATTCCAGACTGTGATAATGTGACAATAAACAGCTCATTAAAAGCATCCATAACCCTCTGGAAGGCATCTGCCTCGCAGCCAGCATCACTTCCTATTGCTACCTTTCAACCACACAAAACTATTCAAGCTCGGACCGGAGAGTTAGCATGAAGGTAGGGTGCTTGCCTTGCATGCAGAAGGACAGTGGTTCGAATCCTGGTATCCCATATAATCCCCTGAGACTGCCAGGAGCGATTTCTGAGCATAGAGCCAGGAGTAACCCCTGAGCACTGCCAAGTGTGACTCAAAAAACAAAACGACAGCAATAACAACAACAGAAACTATCTAAGCTCCCCTTCCCCACCTGCTATTTCCACCACATATTTCCTATTTGCAGCAATTCACTCTTGGTCTTTCTCAGCCTGAAATATCCTTCCTTTGCCGCTGCCTATCCATTTCCTAATTTTTAATACACAGCTTCAAGTATAACCTCTAGTAAAGCCTATTCTAGGAACTGCAGCCACAAGCTCCTGCACTTCCTTCAGGTTTCTGTGAAAGCTCAATTCCTTCTCCTAACTCTGTATTGATGTGCACCTGACCTTCTGAAGCCCCTTTACTCCTGGTGTTTGCTCCAACTGAGCATCAAGGGGGGCATGGAATCCCCCATCTGTAAATGCTGAGTGTGCCTAACATGTCATGGAGAAGATAGTTAGGAATATTTTAACTACTATTTTATAATTCAGCAACATTTATTGACATGGGAGTTATGGAAACTTGAAGGCAGAAATCTGGGAATGACTGACTCTATGAGTGAGGGAGCATAGCAGTAGGTTTAATAGATGTTGCTTCCACTGGTACAAGCAATCAATAAAAACCTTATAATGATCCCCAGATAATCAGAAGATGTATATCATGTGTTTACTATAAATTTGAGTAACTGGAACCAGATGATCATTATCTAAAAATGGCCCTTTCTCAACAGAAAGTTTGTTCTTGTTTTTAGGTTAGCTTTTTTTTTGTTGCATGACAAAATATCTGGAAGTAATAAATATAAATTCTTCTCATAATACATTGGGTCACCTGGGCAGTGCTAGTTTAGGCCTGGCTTGGATGACCTCTATGTTCAGCTGGTAGTTGGCAAGCTGGTCTGTTCATTTAGCATTGTCAAGATGCTTGTTCTAGGCATTCATACATGGATGCTTAATTTCCGCTATTGTGATTTATCTTCTAATATACTATTCAGATCTTTGATAAATGGTAGATAGAGTTCCAAAGAGCACTAAGAACTGTAAGATTCCAGCAAGAAAGAATCTGTTTGCAACACATTTTTCCATTGATTTGTGGTGCAAGAAAATCGAATGACCCAGCTCAAAGTCAGTGTATAAAGGAACAAAAGAGTGAGAACAGAGGGGTCTGAATCTCGAGGGGATGATTACAACAGTAGTCAACCTAATTTTGGAAAGTCCCCAGGGCAAGGCAGCCCTTAATGGAGATATTCAGAATTAGTCACAGGAAAAGTGAGTTGTATAAAATGGGAGAGGAAAGAAGGCATTAAACAGTCATTGGATTTGTATTATTTATTTATTTTGCTTGTTTGTTTATTCATTTAATTATTTATTTTGGGGCACAGCCAGTGATGCTCAGAGGCTATTCCTGGCTCTATGCCCAGGAATTACTCCTGTGATGCTGGGTTCCAAAACTAGATTGTCCATTTGCAAGGCAAGCAACCTAACATCTGTACTATCTCTCTGGCCCAGTCATAGAACTTTATTTGGCAGGTCAAATATGAATATATATAATTTGTGGACAAATGCATTAATTATTTGATATATTCAAGTACCCAACTTTCTGCTACCCCAGCAATTTTGGAATCTCATTAGATATATGCAGTCGTCACATGGAGGAAAGCCAACCCAAAGAGACATCCAGACATCTAGAATACTGTGTGGGGGTGGGGTGGGTGGGTGGGGGTTAAGTCTTTTAAGTTGCCAAGGCAGGAGATATTTTTTTTGTTACTGCAGTATATCACAACCTGTATTAAATCTGAAGAAAATGAAAATCATAGTTTTGTTAAAGCGAAGGATACTGATGATTTTATCTGAGCAAAGAAAAATAGAAAAAGTAGAAAAGAATGCTCAGCAAAGTTTCTGAAGTAAGCTCAACATTTGTAAATTAGACAAAGAATTGAAAAATAAAGAGAAAAATCTATCATAATTAAAGAAAAATGGTTGAGCAAAAGTCTGTATAACATAAATTCTCATATGGTGCAAACCAATGGTTTTCATTAGTATAAAACTATTTACAAGGGAAGAGGTAACACAATTGATTTTTTTTCTGGATCACCTGATAGGTTGCAGCTGAACTTACCAAGGATTTACCAAGAGATTTCATAGGTCAAGGCTCAAACAAATAAATCACATCTCTTGTCGAATACAGTCACAATAGCTCTTTACCTAAAGAGGGGAATGCTGAAAGCAGAGAAAACAGCAATAGAAAGTACATTCCTACATTGGTTTTTCATTTTCTACTCCCTATTTTTAAAACTTGTCAGTAAGTCCCTGGAGGCTTGACCTCCCCAAGCACACTCCCAAAATTAGATTTCTAGTTTCAAGCTGTAAGACCAAGGAATACTGGAGTGAGGAGATGAGGTATTTTTCCCTCGTGGTATTTGCTGCAACATTCAAAGCTATTCCAGGCATTTTGAGTATCAACCTTCCACTCCCAACCTCCTCACAAACAAGTGGATGTCTGCAAAATGTGATTTTTTTCTTTTAAAAAAGAGAAATTAAATCACAGTGAAACATGCATTTACAAAGTTGTTGATGGTTGAGCATAAGTCATGCAATGATCCAACACCCATTCCTTCACCAGGGTACACTTCCTGTCACCAGTGATCCCACTTTTATCCCACTTCCAATCTGCCTCTATTCAAGCACACACATTTTCTCAATCCCTCTGCTTCTCTTTCTCCCTCTCTCTATTCCTATTTTTTCATCTTAGGCACTGTGGTTCACATACAGTTATTGAAAGGGTATCATGCATATCACTTTACCTCCTTTCAGCAGCCAATTCTTGTCTGAAGTGATCATTATTCCTAACTATCATTGTCATAATGATCCCTTCTCTGTCATAACTGCACTCCTTCCCACTTTTGTGTCAAGTTTCCTTAGACCATAGACCAATTCTCATGCTACATTTTTTATCCCATATATGAGTGTAATAATTTTATGTCTGTCTCTTTATCACTGGCTTACTTCACTCATCAATATACTCTCCATATCTATTCATGTATAAGCAAATTTTATGACTCCTTGTGAAATGTAAAAGGAAAGAGTCCTTTCCTTTTATTCTCCTGGGTCTTGGGAGAGGATGCCAGTATTTTCAAGTTTTTGTTTAGGTTTTTGAAGTGGGTGTTATGTATACTAACTTTCTTCATGCTGTGTCTCTTATCTGTGATAATTTTGTTCTTCTGAAAAGCAACCTAGAGATATAAGGTATAGTTCAGTGGTTTTCAACTTATTCATACAGTGAGTCTGAGACTATTTTATGGGCCAGCAGCTTGAAACCACTACTCTAGCTCATCTTTGAACCAACCCAAGTAAGATTTCCTAAACTTAGTCTACATTCCAGTTTACTTATATATCAAATACAGATTACAAAATATGAATACCTTTCAGGAAAGAACTTTTATGCTCACCATTAGGTCTAGGAGCAAACTCAAAACAAATCTTGGTGATGGACTAATCCTGCTTGAATAGATTAAATTCATGTGCTTCCAACAGGAGAACTGATCCACAAAATTGTGCTGGCAGGGTGTGGGATTGAAAGGGAGGGAAGAGTGTTTGTGTCCTTAGAATAGGATGTACATTGAAGATGGGTGTGGTATTGGAATTATGTGCATGAGGAACCACAAACAACAGTACTGTCAATGAAAGAACCTAATCAAAAAAATATAATGTGTTTCAATATCTGATGCAGCTTGCTTTGAGCTGAACTGAATAGGGGAGCTGCATTAACTTGTATGCTCCTTGCCAGTGAAAAAATTATAAAGCAACATCTACATTACATTTTTAATATTTTATTATTTGATTACTTGTAACATTCTCAAACAGTTCTGATGTATTCTTTAAGACCTCAGAGATTACATCTTCTATTTCTGACTATTTGTACCATATATTGCTTGTATGTCCTTCCCCTCTCTTCTATAAGTATCCAACCAAACTCACTTGCATCTATTTAGTTTGTGTACTAACTTTCCTTATAAATTTCTCATCCCAAACTCAAGGTCTGTCCTACTGGCCTGGTTAAGACAATGGAAAGTTTCAAAAATTAAATAACTTGCTCACTGTCACACACACAGTTATAGAATCACTGATGATTCAGATAAAGGCACATACAATTTTCTATGTCTCCTTTGAGTTCACAGAGCCCACAAATCATGGCATGTCCATTTTAAGCTGAGGATTTTGCAGTGTATTGGAACATGATGAGAATTGACTAGAAGATTAATCATTTACTTCTGTGTCATGCATTGTTGGTCTGTCTTATGAGTCTGTGACAACAGGGACCCTATATACATTACAGTGTTAACTAGTGAATAAGAAGATCCCTGGTTTGAAACCAAAGAGATAGCACAGTGGTTGGGCATTTGTCTTGCATGCAGCCAACTTGGGAGGGACCCAGTTCAATTCCCAGCATCCCATTGGTATCCTAGCCTGCCAGGGCAATTTCTGAGTGCAGAGCCAGGAGTGACACCTGAGCACTGCTGGGTGTGGCCCCAAAACCAATCAATCAATCAAGCTTAAAAAATTAGAAAAAGAAGGTCCCTGGAACACAACAATAATAATAATAATAACAACAACAACAACAGCAACAACAACAAAACAAAAAAGCAGTAGTGTTTTGTGAACCATGCCTTTTTTCCACTGCAAGTACTTTATATCCATTAATATATTAATGTTGATCAATCTTATTAATCATAACATCTCAATGATATTAAGATTACTTAATCTTTTAATTAATTAATCTTAATCTTAATATCAGTAAGTCCAAGAGCCAGTTTCTCCATGATACTTCTTTTTTGGATCATTAGCCAAACACTAAGAAGTTAGGTAACTTTGCCTCAGCTGCAGATCTGGTCTCTAGTCCTAGGTAATATCTAGAATGTTGTCATGAAACATGAATGTAACATTGGGTGAATGGCTTAAGTTACTTAAATTAGAAGGACAATAGTGTCTTCCTTGTTCCTGAACATCTGAGACTAACAGTTCTCTGAGGTAGAAGAGAAAGTTCTAGTCCTCTTTATCACAGTTATATTTGGAGATAATGCATAGACTTTGGGTAAAAAGAGAAGCCAGGTGATTTCCCCCTTCCATCTTATAGACAGAAAGGGAAGCATTATGGAAATAGCAAATAAAATTGGAGGCACAAGAATAGAACTAGAAAGGGAAAACATCTATAGAGGACTTTGCCTTGGGATGCATTTACTCCTTTGAAAATCTACAGAATCATAGATGGTCTGTTTTTATCCTGTCATCATCAGGAAAGAAGTAGGGCTTATATGAGAGAATATCTTGGTTTCATTACACAAAATCTGGTATCAGGAGCACTCTCTTCAAACTCAGCAAAGGAAAAAGAAACTGGTTGCTTCTGAAAGGAAGCTGTACCCAGTTCTCCAAGGCAACTGATTATGTACTAAGCCCTGCATTATACCCTTTGCAAACTCTTCTTCATTTTACCCTCCAGAAAATGTAAGAGATCTGAAAAATTGTATTTCTTATGAAGAAATCCAGAGCTCTTTGGCATCAATGGATAGAACAAATATTTATTTGAACCAGGGGGTTATAAAAGTATCTACTGGATTTTGAGTTTTTTAGATTTCCAAGGTAGAGCAATTATTTGGCATGAGACCAACCACTCATAAACTTTGCACTAGTTACATATTGTAGACCAGGAAAGAAGACCCTAACCCATATCTTTACTTCTTGTATTTTAAGTGTTTTTTTAATATAGAAACATGGATTCCATTCTTTGAAGTAAGAACAAGTTTTATTTAGAAATTCTGAGAAAGGGGAAAGAAAGGATGAGTGAAAGACAGAGTAAAACATTTCAGAGAATGGATTTCCCAAATGTGGAAAGAAATCATCCCAGAGTTATATATATCCAAGAGTTCAAGTATGAAATCCCATATCTCAAAGGGAAGATGAAGATTACATGTGTGTGGGCACCATGAATATGGTCTGGCAATACACATGTGCCTCAATTCCATCTTTAAATTTGATAATTTGCATCACCACTGAATTATATGCCTGGTCTATCTCAGTTACAAATGACAACAGGTGACTTGCTTAGTAACACCAAGTAGGCAGCTTTCAGAGCATGAATCCAGGATGGATGTATCAACATCTTTCTGGAAGTGCTCTCTATTTCTCTCTGCGAACATGAATGCACCCAGGGTCCTTGGGGAAACCTGGAATGCACCTCAGGGCTTGGGGAGTAGTTAGGCAGAGAACTTACTTCCCTTTCTCTGTGGACAAACCCCTTATAGGCACCTATATATACAATGGACTTGAGCAGGTGGAAGCTGTGGTCATGCTCCTTGCTGGTTTCTTTTGAGGCACAGCTATATCTATCCATGTTTGATATTAAAGATATTATATAGACAATATAATATTATAGACATTATAAAGATGATTAAATATCTATTATATGATTGAAGCATTTAGTACAATAGCTAAGAGATGGAATCCACCTAAATTTCCAACAACAGATGAGTAGATCTTCAAGATGTAGTATTTATACAATTGGAACAAAATAGCTGTAAGGAATTATTCAATTATATAATTCCCTATAACATTGATGACATTGGAAGATATTACATATATGAAGTAAGTCAGAATAAGAAGGATAAATACAGGATACTAGCACTTATGTGTGGTATTTGGAATAATTGCATGAAGGAATACAGGAGTTTAAATGGGGATTGTCTAGAACACTTTTGGCTCCAGAGTATAGGAAGGAAGAAAATTTTCCCAGAGAAGGAAAGAAACTGGGTGAAGGAGGAAAACGTCATATGTGAAATAACAAGGGAGAGGGATCAAAAGGGGTCTCATGTGGGGTTAAGAAAAGACAGAACTAGGGGCCGGAGTGGTAGCACAGCAGTAGGGTGCTTGCCTTGCATGCAGCTAACCCAGGACAGACCTCCGTTTGATCTCCTGACATCCCATATGGTCCCCAAGCCAGGAGCAATTTCTGAGCGTATAGCCAGAAGTAACCCATTAGCATCACCGTTGTGGCCCCCCAAAAAAACAAAACAAACAAACAAAAATAACTAAATACACAAGCCACAAAGTCAACAACAATGAAATCAGGAGACCCACACAGTAACAACCAACCTTAAAAATATGACTATTATGATGGCAGATTGGAGCAGGAGGTGGTGGCATGGAATGGACTCAGGGTACATTGGTGGAAAGAGGTTGGCACCTGGTGGATTGGTGCTGAAACATTGTATGTCTAAAACTTAACTGTGAATAACTTTAAAATCACAATACTTTAAATAAAAAAAATAACTTAAAAGAAAGAATGCAAATAGGACAACTAAAAGGCATAGAAGGGAAGTGTCACCCAGTGAAAAGGGAGGAAGAAAAGTTTTCTAAAAGGGCCAAGATAGAGTCTACAATAGGACATGGCTAGAAAGTCTTAGTCCCTCCTTGTGCTGGGAGCCACAAGTCTCTCTTAGTAGTGAGCTGATGGAAATAGTGAGCAAATGCAAGTCGTCTCTGGAGAGAGAGCAGGAAGTGAGATAAGTTTTTTTCCCCCACCTCACCCAGGATTTATTAAATGCTATCTTAAAATCACAACCTTTTCATAGCTCAGATTCCTCTACTATCCAGAGGAAAGGATAACTTAGACCTATTTATGCAACCCATAAGGTGATTTTTAGAAGCCAAAAGTTGAAGCCCAATACTTTAGGCAGTTCTAGGGTATGGTCTACTGCAACAGAAAAGAGATCCATGCATCTTTCTTAACATCTGCCACAAGCACAACCTCGGAGGCATAACGACTCTTTGCAGGTGCTGCCTCTTGGCTACGATGCTATTTTATGCATTGAAGTTATCTTGAGGTCTTTAAACATGTCTAACTCAATCTGTTTGGCGCTTGCTTGTCAAAGGGAATTCAGGGTCCAAATGACGCCATCTCCGCCTCTCACTTTTGATTCAATTACAATAGTAAACCTAGATAATGCAAACTCTCTTTTCAGGCATCATTCATAGCTGACAGCCTGGCAGGGCTTCCTAACACCATTCCCCCCCACCCATTTTGCTAAAGTTTAAATTCATGCCAAAAAGCTGGCTGCTGAGACTCATGAGAAAACTAGGCAGTGACTTGCGATCAATGACAAAGCTATGGACCGTGTTATTCCCATACTTGCTCCTCTACCTCAGTTTTGACCCGGCACTGGAGAGCTCAACTCAGGGCTCCATCTGCTTAGGGCTGCTAGATAAGAAGGTCCAGAATGGCCTTGGTGGGAGGTGTTTCACTCCAAGCCCACACATCCTATCTCATGTGCAGGTGTTCTTGACACATAAGTGACTCAAAGAGGTTCAACTTCTAGACTTCTCCAGATGGCAGTCAAAAGCTGAGCGCAGAACATTTGTCATTCCCCTGTATGGTTTCCATTAGCTTTAGCTTTTCTGCCCCACCCACCTCTCCCATGCTATTTTAGTTGAGGGGAACTTTGCCCTGCTTTCCCCAGACAGTCTTATTATGTACATCAAAAACCCACAACCAGGAAGACCCAACCGCCAGCCTCCTACCTCTCATGGTTACATTCCTGTCCTCATTGATTGCAGGACTTCTTGAAAGTGGTAATAAATTTTGATAACCCCTTTGTCCATTCAGCCATTACACTAGAAGGAGCCTTCCTCCCCTCCCCTATCCCCCAAAGGCTTGCATCAAGGATGTAGTTTAAGGCTTTACAATAGATGCGAGCAGACAACATGCGAAGATTGCAGTATTGGTTCCAAGACACTTTCACTCAGATTCTCAAGAAGACAGCAGGAAGGCAATCACTCACCCACTTAAGCCTGTCAGGAAGGAAATTGCTTATGAGAGGAAGGGAACTGTTATGTGAATTTCCATAAGATTGTGGGCCAAGATTATTACATGTCACTACTTTTCAAACACGGAAAGGAAAAAGAAAAAAATACCCTATCATTACTCTGGCTAAATGTAACCTGCTCTTCTATTTATCCAATTCACTGAAGAAATTGTATTTAGCTGCTTAGAAAATTGCAAGACAATCTCCCAGCAGATCTTATTCTGAGTATTATGCTTGGTCTGTGGGTCGTGACTTCTGTTTCATTCATTTGCTTAAATTTACTCTGCCAGATGGGGTTCAAGTGTCTAGGGAGTAGAGAGGCAAAAGGGAAACATTCTCAGTTAATAACTTAATTGACCTAGGTAGGGCAAGGTACCATGTCCTCGAAACTTTGCTGACTGAGTATTCATCCAAGTTTTTAGGAAACAGTTTTGTTTTGTTTGTTAGAAATATTCTCTTCACTCCATGGACTGGGTGTCTTTCCCTCTACCAGCAGAGACTGATTTGTTCCATGCTCATAACTACAGTAGTACTATTCTTCTAGCTGGAATGAGTGATTCAGAGATGGGCTTGTGACATAAGCAAGGTCAAGATGGCTCTTTGTAGAGACTCACATATGGACCCTCAGATTGAGAAGTCCTCTGTCCACTAGCATTAGTAAATTGGGAGATTATGAATCTCAAATATCTCATGTGACTAGAATTTGTGAAGCAATAAAAAGAAAGATAATCTCTTCCTCCCTCCCTCCTTCCTTCCTTCTTTCCTACCTTCCTTCCTTCCTCCCTTCCTTCCTGAAAGATAAAAAAAAGATAAAAAACTGAGGGATAGAAAAAAGATATTATCTTGCCTAGCTCCCTTGAATGCTAACTTATTTCATTAGCCCCTAACCTGGTTGGAAGCCATCCAGATATATCGCCCTTGGATAGATGACTTGGTTATGAAGGCCATGAAAAATCCATTCCACCAGTTTTGTCACTTGCAATATAAAAAGTTATGCTTGAAAAGGTCTTTTTGGTGCCAAGTCATTAAGAGAGATCCAGAGAGATGTCTGCATCTCTTCATCTTCATGGCACCCAGAAGCTCAGGAGCCTACAGAACACATTTTAAGATAAGGGTACAGAAGTTCAGAGGGGAATGAGAACTAGTGATAAGTGGAACTGGCGTCACACCCTGGTGACCTGAACTTCTCCACTTCTCCAGAATGGCTCTGGCTATTTATCCTCACTCTGTTTCAATTTCAATTTAGGAATTGGTGCATGTCATAGACAGAGAAAGGTTATATGGAAGCAAAAATGAGACTGTCAAAGTGGATGGATGCTTCGGCATATGTGCCAAGCTAAAGAAAAGTAAATTTCACTTCCAGACATTGTCATTAAATTTTTTCCTAGACTTTTCTCCTCTCTTTCTCTCACTTTTTTTTACATGAAATGAAGAAAAACTCTAGCAACTTCCTTTTTAAATTAGACTGTGGCAACCTCAAAAATATCCTGCTGAGGAGTTCACAAATTAGAAAGAGGAGAAATTATTTGGAACTTAAACATACACACACATGGGGCTGGCGAGGTGGTGCTAGAGGTAAGATGTCTGCCTTACAAGCCCTAGCCAAAGAAAGACCGCGGTTCGATCTCTCTCCCGGCCTCCCATATGGTCCCCCCAAGCAATTTCTGAGTGCTTAGCCAGACTTAACCCCTGAGCATTAAATGGGTGTGGCCCGAAAAACCAAACACACACACACACACACACACACCACAACTCACCCTACCAAAGTTTCTCAATTTTCTTTCATAACTGAATTAGGATTAGATTAAGAAAGATGACTTTGAGGTTTGAGCAAAATCTCTTGAAAATGAATCCATATCCTTCTGTTCTTTCTGGATGCATTTTTAAGCCAATACATATTGATGAAGAAATACAAGATGTAAGAGGCAGGCATTGGCTTGAGACATACTTTTATGACTCATGTTTTAAAATGTCCACAGGAAAAAAGACAGCAGAAAACTCTTGCATTTAAAAGTGTTCTATAGTCTATTTAGCAAGCTGCACTCAAAGCAATCCCTTAAGGGCATCTTGAAATAGAAATAATCATAGGTACTTCGGTGAACATCTAAGAGACACCACATACTTGACCTTTCTTAAAATCTTTCTAAAGCTCTTTCAAGGAGAGTTGCCTTGTCCTCTTGGATTAGAACATGAACGTTTAGAGAGAGAAGTGAATTCCCCTAGCTCCCCAAAGAAGGAAGCTGGGTCAATATGAAATTGCGTTGATTTCAAAGTCTTTCTGCTTTGCCCTGAATCCTTTCTGCCCAGGGGATAGGTTCTGTCCCACCAAGTTTATTATGAAAACTGAATTTCCACACCCAATCTGTATCCTGACAAGGACATCCATTGACAGCTGAGAACTTCAAGCTTGAAAGTCATCCTTCTGCCTAAAGTCAGGCTGAACTAGGTTGCACTGACTGGTTGATTAAAAGCAAAGTCAAAGCCAGGGTTTGATTAGCATACTGATTTAGGTCTCAGTCCTAACTCTATCCTGTCCAGAAATCTGCCCATGGTGGGATATGCCTCTGGCAATTGGCTTCCTCATATGTGCAATGGGTCTCATCTGTTGCTTTATAGAATTAACAAAGACTAATAAAAGTTTACCAATGTTCCCACCTAATACAGCTGTTTCTTCAGAACTATCATCTACATTCACTAAGAATGGTGGGTTTCTGCATTGCTTTCCCCATGGGACCATTGCAGGCGGTGGTGTTTTCTATATGTTGTGGTGGGATTTTTGACTTGAAGAAATGCAGAGATGTGGAGCACTCTTCTCAGAGCACACTGACCTGGGATAAAAATGGCCCTTCTGAGTCAAAGAGAGTCTTCTACAGCCAGTATTTCTGAAATAATAGTTTTGATTTGAATACATACATTTATTTGGCAATAGACACCATGAAAGAAATGATCAACTGAATGGTAGGCTTTTTGGGAAAGACCAGGTGCTCCAGTAGGGGGCTTGCTTCCTCTAGTTCAGTTTTCCTAGAGAGTGAAATTACTTTGAAGAATTGGGGGTCTTTGGAAAGCTCTCAATGCAGTACAGAACCATAGGTTCTGCAGAATCATGAAGTCTGCAGATATGAAGGAGAATCAACCCTTCTTGTGTGGATTTTCTTTTTTGTTTTTGTATAATATCTTGATTTAAGCATCTTGATTACAAATATGATTGTGATTAGGTTTCAGTCATGTAAAGAACACCCCCCTTCACCAGTGCAACATTCCCACCACCAATGCCCCAAATCTCCCTCCATCCCACCCCACCCCCACCTGTACTCTAGACAGGCTTTCCAGTTCCCTCATTCATTCACATGATTATGGTAGTTCTCAGTGTAGTTATTTCTATAACTGCACTCACCACTCTTTGTGGTGAGCTTCATAAAGTGAGCTAGAAGTTCCAGCCCTCTTCTCATTGTCTTAGGATTCTTGCAAAAATGACTTTTATTTTTCTTAAAACCCATAGATGAGTGGGACTATTCTGCGTCTCTCTCCCTCTGACTTATTTCACTCAGCATGATAGATTCCATGTATATGCATGTATAGGACAATTTCATGACTTCATCTCTCCTGACAGCTGCATAATATTTCATTGTGTATATGTACCACAGTTTCTTTAGCCACTCATCTGTTGAAGGGCATCTTGGTTGTTTCCAGAGCCTGGCTATTGTGAGCAGTGCTGAAATAAATATAGGTGTGAGGAAGGGGTTTTTGTATTGTATTCTTGTGTTTGTAGGGTATATCCCTAGGAGTGGAATAGCTGGGTCGAATGGGAGCTCAATTTCCAAATTTTGGAGAAATCTCCATATTGCTTTCCATAAAGGTTGGACTAGACGGCATTCCCACCACCAGTGGATAAGAGTTCCTTTCTCTTCACATCTCCACCAGCACTGATTGTTCTCGTTATTTGTGATGTGTGCCAATCTCTGTGGTGTGAGATGGTATCTCATCATTGTTTTGATTTGCACCTCCCTGATAATTAGTGATGAGGAGCATTTTTTTCATGTGCCCTTTGGCCATTTGTATTTCTTTTTTATCAATGTGTCTGTTCATTTCTTCTCCCCATTTTTTGATGGGATTAGATGTTTTTATCTTGTAAAGTTCGTCAGTGCCCTGTATATTTTGGATATTAGCCCCTTATCTGATGGGTATTGGGTGAATAGTTTCTCCCACTCGGTGGGTGGCTCTTGTATCCTGGGCACTATTTCTTTTGAGGTGCAGAAGCTTCTCAGCTTAATGTATTTCCATCTGTTGATCTCTGCTTCCACTTGTTTGGAAAGTGCAGTTTCCTTTTTGAAGATGCCTTTAGTCTCAATGTCATGGAGTGTTTTACCTATGTGTTGTTCTATATATCTTATGGTATCAGGTCTGATATCAAGGTCTTTAATACATTTGGATTTTACCTTTGTACATGATGTTAACTGGAGGTCTATGTTCGCTTTTTTGCAAGTAACTAACCAGTTCTGCCAGCACCACTTGTTGAAGAGGTTTTCCCTGCTCCACTTAAGATTTCTTGCTCCTTTGTCAAAAATAAGGTGTTTGTATGTCTGGGGAACGTTCTCTGAGAACTCAAGCCTATTCCACTGATCTGAGGGTCTGTCTTTATTCCAATGCCATGCTGTTTTGATAACTATTGCTTTGTAGTACAGTTTAAAGTTGAGGAAAGTAATGTCTCCCATACTCATTTTCCCTAGGTTTGTTTTAGCTATTCGAGGATTTTCTTTCTTTAAGCCAGTGGAAACATATCCCACACCTGCCAAATATAGCTCCATGCTTAGAAAAGCCAGCCTTATGTAGAAAGATTGATAACTCCTACCAAAATGTTGTCTGTGAAGCTGGGAAGCTCAGGAGTTGAGCAGGCTTAGGATATTTCAGCTATATTTTAGTTATAATGCAAGGTCACTTCACTTCCTCTCTGGACAAGTCCTTCTTTCTCATTTGCAGAAGGTCAGAATGAGCTAGTGGCACTAAATTCTTATTGAATGCCTATTTGTTTGAAGTCCTTGGCCTTTCATTATGGTTGCTTTTGTTCCCTTTTTTCTATATTAAACTAGATGCCTTTGCCAAATTAAGGAGTAGTTAGTGAATGTTTTTGGTATTTTCCCAGATGACTAGAAGTTGACTAAGCCAAGAATCTACTGTAAGTTGCTGATTTTATAGGTAAAATGAAGGTTGAGCTTAGAAATAAAGTTTCTTTAGTTATTACTGCCAGAATTTAAAATCTGAAATGGAAGAAAAAGGTAAAAAGAAGATGAAGAGCATTTAGGCATCAGAAAAGAATGCTCAATGTTCACAGATAGTTGTTTTGGTGAGACAATGGCTAGTTTCCCTAATCTCCTGAATAAACTAAAATATGATTGCTTAAATTAGAACATTTGCATTGCATTTTCTCAGGAAACAGATAAGTAACCAGCTATACCCTGGCAACTTAGCAAGATCAGTCCCTTGGAGGAAATTTGGTCATAGCTCTTACTAAATTGTTGTGACTATAAGTATAATTTTTCTTCTCCCAAATTTAGACACTGAAACAGAAATAGCAGGATTTTAATTTACTTCAAATCAAACCTGGGAGGAGAAATAGTTTTGTCCCTTGGACAATATTATTTTGATTTATGTCATCAAAACACAAGGAATGTAATTGAGGGTTTTTGCTAAATTGACACAATGATGAGAGGAGATTTAAAAACACAGCATGAGTTGAGGTATATTTGTGTTCAGAGAAACAGAATCAAACATAGCAAGTTTGACTGCTGTGTACTATTGTTTGTGTTTGTGTTCAAGAATTCTGTCTCTTGAAACAATGCAATAAATGGTGTTGAGTGTTTAAAACCAGGCAAATTTACTGTGGAAGATCTTTTAGAGTGAGTCAAATTTCCCCATACACAGATGAGGATCTATTGGAGGGAATTAGATGACATGTGCTAAGGAGAAAGAGCCAGAGAGCATCAGTGTCACTGAGAACTGAGAATCCTTCCCTCCACTTCCTTAGAAGAGGGCTATGACTCAGTAAGACACATGTTGCCTTAGCACCTTTTTAGGAACTTGGCTTCCAAGCAAAAATTTTTAGTGTCACCTTAAGTAAATATTTAAATGCTGACACATGCCAAGTTGGTTTTGCAAATGTAGTGTGTATGGCATGTTTCTCCTTAAAAAATTTTTGGTGGTGTTCTCCTTCAAAAACATTTTTGTGGTGTTTTCCCTACCCGGATCATTAGTGCAAGGCAAGTGCTTACCCACTGTACTATCTTTTTAGCTTGATGCTTTGTTTTCTTACTATAGAGAAAACCATTTGAAGGGTATATGTTAAGTGTTTTGTGCCAGTAGTTGCCTGTATTTTATTTTAATTGACAGTTTCTCCCTTTCCTCATCTTCCAGAATTCATATATGTGCTCTCAAATCTTCTACCTTTCTTCTTTCACTTAAATAACATATAAGCCTATGGCAAAGGCCAAGGAGCTAGTTACTTAAAACAATGAAGAACTCAGTTCTAGTTTGAGTAACTGGAAGAGGAAAAAGAAACCAACAAATTCCTGTAGAATGTCTTTGTAGCTTTCAGGATTTCAGGTAAAAATAGTGGGAAAATATCCCTTGGGTTTAACTGTTTAGAAGGTATTTTATGTCCTTTACCAAGAGACTTCCTGGCTATGATAATGCCCATTAAACAAGATTAAATTCAGTGATCAACACTGAAATGGTGATTGCAGAAAACTGGTGATAGAATTGTGCAGAGAAGGAGAAAGCAATATTGCTACAGCTGGAGCTACAGCTAGAGGGAAATCCAGTAACAATAAGGAATGAATGACCGGTGTGTGTGTGTGTGTGTGTGTGTGTGTGTGTGTATGTGTGTGTATGTGTGTGTGTGTGTGTAGATGGTGAGATAATAGTAAAGGAAACCCAGAAGAACAGACATAACTATATACACAGGGTAATTAATGAGGGATCTGGTCTATTCATTGCAGAATCACACAATAACATTGTAGGGTACTTGTCATTGCTTTTGAAAATGAAGATGTCTTCAGAAATTGGATTTTAAAATTAGATCTAGCTTGGTCGAAGCCTTGTCCTGTCCACCATTACATTCTGCTGGAATAGCTTGCCCTTTGCCTACCATAAAAGTAGTGAGTGTGAAAAGTGAAGCATTGTTCTGTAGATTAAAAAGAAAATCAGCAGCAAACCCTGCTTGAATAGAAAGCATGGTGGAGCAGACAGAATTCTCCTGTGTGTCAACAGGACTTTGAGAAAGAGCAGATGCAGGATCTCTGAGTCCCCATGAAAACTGTTTCCTTCTCTTAAGATAATGACAATCTGACACCCTAGTAGGCCACAGGACAGATCCCTGCCTACTGGCTTGATGAGGAGAAGGGAGATAATTAGGAAATTACCTGGATCTTTTTTTCTTTTCCAAAAGACTGACTGAAATCATACAACTACAATCATATTTGTAATCACTGTGTTTAAATAACAAGGTTGGCAGAGGGGTCTGCTGTGATTCTGGGGGTGATGCTGGTGCCCAGCTGGTATCCCAAGCTGGTTCCTGCCCTCATATGTTTAAAGCGTGGCTGTGTATTTCTCTCATGTCAGTGTATTTCCCTATGACACTTGATGTCACTTGCCTGCAAATAGAACCATCCTAAGTGAATTCAGAGTTTCTTTTCTCTATCCACAACCTTTTCCCATCTTCCCTATTATCCTAAAATAAGATCACTGGAACCATGGCTCTAGATAAGAATGGGCACAATGGGGTAGAGACAGAAAAAGACTTAAGCAGAGCCTATATCCAAATCAGTCTTAAAACATCAATCAGACAGCAGTTGTTTCGTCAGAGGAGCTATTTCAACTTCACTTTAAAATAAGATGTTTGGTAAGGGACATTTATTTGCATGACTTGCTGATAGACAATAACATCTACAGAATCCTGCCCCTAGATTTCAGATGTGGAAATGGCCAATAAGGTCAAATACATCTAAATATCTTTATGAAGAGTCATTTAGGTAGAACCCAATGATGGCTGCACCCATTTTGCCCAGGAATGTACCAAATCACAATCCAGAGTCTGTGTATATCCTATAGAATGGTGTCTACTAAGTCATCTGGCTAAATGGTATTCAGTTCTCCAACCCCATCCTTTAGGTTTTCTTCTAGTTGTCTTTAGGTTCCTGCTGACAGTGAAAAACAGCCTTATCAAGAAATGGGGGTGGGAAGTATATCCCTGTCTATTGATAATTGAGGGCTTTGTTCCTATTGGGAATAAATTCAAATTTTGGTGATTAATGAGAGACATTAATGAGATAAATGAGCCCTTTTTTCTAGCTGTTGCATGAATCAGGTCATAAATCAGAAATGGCATCCTGCTATCTCTATTTGGGAGAAGAAGGGGTTGAAATGCTGTGGCCATACTTGGTGGTGCTTAGGGGTTATTTCTGGCTTTGTGTCCAGGGGTCACTCCCAGTGGTACTTGGGAAAACATGATAAGCAGGGGAAATATTTGGTGTCAGCCACATGCAAGGAAAGTGACTTAATTTCTGCCCAATCTCTCTGGTTCATTTGCTCTCTCTCTCTTGTTTCCATAAGACATCATACCTTTGTTCATCATAATCAGAATAATCATCACACCATACTGTGAAGTATCTCCATGAATTGTCTAAGTAATCCTGGGGGAAAGACAGGAAGCTTATCTAAGATCAATAGACTAGAACTGGAAGTCCAAAGAAAAATCATCAAGTATATAGAAAGTTAATCTTTGACAGAAAAATAGACAAGAAAAACCTGTTCAATGAATTGTGTTGGGAAAAGTTATCAGTCACATGCAAAAATATATGACCTCAGGCCCCTCATACTATTCACAAAAGTCAAGTTAAAACAAATGAAAGACAGATATCAGAGCTGAATATACAAATTATAATGAAGAAAACTTAGATAGAACATTTTATAGCATTGAATCTAGAGGCATCACTGATGATTTAATACCTTGGCCAAGATATTGAAAGCAAAGATAAATAAATGGTAATATATACAACTAAGAATCTTATAAATTATAAAAGAGATGAACAGAATAAAGACATCCCAAAGACTCGGAGGAAATATTTGCATACAATTCATTGGATAATAGGTTAATATTCAAGATGTAAAAGCAATAGTAGAATTTAACAAGGAAAAAACAATAATAATTCCATAAAAAAGGGGCATGAGACAAAAATGAGACTAACAGAAGCTTCCTTAAAAACATACAGAATGGCCAAAAGGAATATGAAAAAATACTCTGTATCACTTATTATTAGGAAAATGTAATTCAAAACAATATCTCCTCACACTAGTGGGACTGGCACACATCACAAAAAAATATAGTGGAAACAGTGTTGGCATGACGTGAGGGAAAAGGGACTCTCATTCATGACTCATGGGAATGTTGACTGGTCCGACCTTTCTGGAAAACATTATGGACACTCCTGAGATCCCATATAGCTCAGCAATTTCACTTTTGGAGATCTATCCCAAAAAGTCAGTAACTCTATGCAAAAAAAAAAAAATTGCACTCTTATATTTATTGCAGCACTATTCACAAAAACTGATATTCTAGAAACAGCAGCCCATGTCTAAGATCAAATGACTGAATAAAGAAACAATATATTGTGTATATATATATACAATGGACTATTACTTGACCACAATAAAAGAAAAATCATGCAAATTACTAGTATGTATAAAAAAATCTATTAGGGGAATAACAAATGCCCAAAGGTAACAGAAATTGAGAACTGATCTTCAGTAAGAAGCTGACAATGAAGAGTTGATGGAAGAGGAAAAAATGGTGTGTGTGTGTGTGTGTGTGTGTGTGTGTGTGTGATCATTAGAACAATGTTAGAGTAAAGCTTATATTCTAGTAAAGGGTGTGATGCATTTCATGATTTATACATGAAATTATACCTTAGCATTATTATATACGATGGTGCCCCCAAATAAGAATGAATTATAGTGATAAGAAATTACAGTTGGGGCCTGGAGAGATACCACAGCAGCATTTGCCTTGCAAGCAGCCTATCCAGGACCAAAGGTGGTTGGCTCTAATCCCGGTGTCCCATATGGTCCCCCGTGCCTGCCAGGAGCTATTTCTGAGCAGACAGCCAGGAGTAACCCCTGAGCACCGCCGGGTGTAGCCCAAAAACAAACAAACAAACAAATAAACAAACAAAATTACAGTTAAAGTTTATTAAAATTTTTCCATGTGTTCTTTTATATATTACATTTCCTCATCTTCTCCTTTGTGATCAGTTTCAGTTGATATAAAAATGTCTAACTTTTCCTCCAACTATGTTTAGTCTACTTTTTAATGTGCTTTTAATTTTATCTACTAGAATCCTCAAGATGTTAAGATCTTCCTGAAAGTGACTTTCAAACTTCTGCTTTATCTTGTATCTCTTGTTCTTTGTTGAATAGTTAATACCTTTACTTATTTAAAATATTTGAACTTCCCTTTTTGTCACCCTATTGCAATGAATTGTTTAGAAATAAATTATTGTATTTTCTGAGTCTATTGATTCTATTAACAACTGCTATCCTTAAGTGACTTGTAAACTCTTAAATTATAGTATATCTTTAATAGAAGCTATTTTCCATAGCAATATTTCTATTACCTCAGATAGAAAGAATTCATAATATAAGTGTTTTTATTTATGAACCCAAAAGAAGATAAAACAAATATAAGCCGGTTCATGTTTCAAATATTCTAATAGAAATCTACCCTAAACTCATACAATATTTAAGGTAGAATATTGAGTTACTTTAAGAGTAATTTGAGGGGCCGGGAAGGTGGCGCTAGAGGTAAGGTGTCTGCCTTACAAGCGCTAGCCAAGGAATGGACCGCGGTTCGATCCCCCGGCGTCCCATATGGTCCCCCCAAGCCAGGGGCGATTTCTGAGCACATAGCCAGGAGTAACCCCTGAGCGTCAAACGGGTGTGGCCCAAAAACCAAAAAAAAAAAAAAAAAAAGAGTAATTTGAAACATTGATAACTGGCTGGAGGAATTTAGAAGAGAACATTAACGAAGACATGGAATGCGAGATTATATATCTGTCATTGGAGTAACTTAAGAAAGGAGTTTTTATTATAATAATCCACAACCATGTCTTTTAAGGAACATTTGCAGAGATGAATTTCTGGGTCAAAGAATTGCGTGGGTTTAGTTGAAGAAATAAGCCAAACATAGGAATGGAGCCTCATGGAGTGACCATCATTTATCCTGTCAGCAAGTGGGACAGTTCAATATGAAAAAAATTCCAGAAATCAGGAGCAAGGTTTCTGATGAAGTTTCTCAGATTAATTTTATTTTAGTCTTCCTGTAATCCAACAATGTGTCATATTGACTAATGAACATATTGCCATTAAGAGCTGAAATGTACGTAATCTGAACATTCTCATGGCCAGACCAAATAAGCTTAGCACATCAGTTTGTGATCAGTAAAACACGAACAGTGATCTCTACCCCTTCATTCATTTGTCTTAATACTAATTTCTTATAGGAATATTGATTATGAATCCCTGTTTCTAGCACCTAGAGAATCGGTGACAAATGAATATTTGACAGCTTATTCTAGAAATTCGCTTTACTTTTGGGGAATAAAGCACTCATTTCCTGACTCTCTGCTGCATTCAAGGACAGGGCGCTATTTCCAGTGATATTCAGGCCACTTGGGTCAAATGGCTAAGTGTGAAGTCCAGAGAATGTGGTTCTTTGGCACTATCTTGACTGTACTCAATAACCTCACGAAATATACCCAGCAATACGTGGAAGGCATGAGATATCTGAGAGAAAAATTGGGGTATGCATGTCCCTATGCCATATCTCTATAGCCCTCAAAATTGCCTTCACCATTCTACAAATTCTATATTCTGAAACAAATGAGTCTTACTCCTGATTTTGAGGTATGAAATAAAAATCCACCAGTGCTCTATTTGGCTTGAAGTTCAAGGTTAGACCAATTGATTTGCCATTGACTTAAGGTATGTTCCTAAGTTTTATCCAGGGTGCTCAGGAGCAACCAGAAAGTGCTAGAAAGCCACTAACTATCAACAATATGTGCTCTTTTGGAGTATTCAATGAAACTCCCCATGATAGGTACTCCACATGCAGAATTGCCTTTCAAGAGTCCAAAGAATAAAAAAGCAAATACAAAGGCATTATAATAGCCAATTTATTTTCAGAAGCCCACTAGAATTTCAAAGACCACCAAGTACAGAAAAATATGTCCTTGTAGTATAGCTTAGGCCATTGAACTTGAGTTTTACACTCACACAGCACATGGCACATAGGTAACTGTTATCATATTTACCTTGATTATATAGTTTATACTAAGGCATAGATAGTCCCTATGTGTTGTCAACTTTTCCTATGACTCAGAGTGGCCATTACAGAGGCCATGAGATTATGACCCTGAAAACCTTTAAAATCTTTAAAACCTTTTAAAAGCCTTTAAAATCTGTATCCATTAAAGACTTGGTTCTGGACTTTAAAATTCATTGCCATGATGTTTTGAGATGTCTTGAACTGAACATAGTAGGCTTTATTAAGGCAATTCAGGGATTCTGATGATGAGAAGTTATATCTAAAGCATTCATAAATTTATTTCCTATGGCATTCTGATATGATCTCATGTCCTTCTCTTCTTGTCTTGAGTCAGATTATCATTATAGTCCAATGATCTCTCAGTCTTTTCCAGTACTTCTGTGTTATCTCTAATATCAATGTTGCTCAAATACAATCCTGGCATGTTTAATCCTTCCAGAGGCCCTATACCAAGAAACCTTGACAGGAGAGTGCACTAGGAGCCCCAATAGTACTGTTGGATACCATTTGCCTCCTGCATGTAACAACCAATCATCCCAATTGTTGTGATCTATACCGCATGCATTTCAATGTGAGTGCCATCCATGAAAATTATCTCTCTCAAAGTCAATGAACTATATATGCTCATTAAAAAACAGAGTGGCAAAATGGATCAACAATATGAATCTAACATTCTGCTGTTGACAAGAAACACATCTGAGTAGTCAAACAAACATAAACATCCCAATTTTTGACCTCAAGGATTTTATGATACCTCCTTGTCAGGCAACAGTTTTGGTAAGCTGCTATTTCATGTCCCAATTTGCCACCAAATGAAGTGTTCTAGAAAATTCCATGGCCTTCTTTTTTTTTTTTTTTTTGTGGTTTTTGGGTCACACCCGGCAGTGCTCAGGGGTTACTCCTGGCTCCATGCTCAGAAATTGCTCCTGGCAGGCATGGGGGACCATATGGGACGCCGGGATTCGAACCGATGACCTTCTGCATGAAAGGCAAATGCCTTACCTCCATGCTATCTCTCCGGCCCTCCATGGCCTTCTTAATCCCAACTGACTTTATCTAACATTGGGTTCCAAAAGGTTTGAAGCTCATGAAGATCTTCAACCAGATAACACTATCTAATGGAAATTTTATCATCATTGATGATAAAGAAAAGAAAATCAGTAGATAATAAGCATGTTTATATAGACTAATATTATGGTTATTCCCAGAATTCTACATCTAAGGATCAGTATAGAAAGTGCTGGGGACCCAGGAGAGAGGGAGTGTGCTTCTCCCCCTAAATGGGGACCCAGCAATAGCACATTGATAGTGATGAACAATGATGTAGATTGCAAATATGAAGTTCATTGGTTCCTGACAGTTACAAGAAAAGTCCTGGTAGATTTATATTATTTTGATATACTGATGGTAATTCTAACTAAATCCCATATCTATACATCCCCAAAATATGGCTTTTCTCACTAGTTATATAGGTGAATGAAAATGTTTTTAAGTACATAAGTAGGATTCATAGTAGATAGTATTTAGAAACTTGATTTTTTGGGGGGGATTTAACGGTATCTCACTGTTTATCATGTGAAACATACAGAAAACATGGACTCAGCCAGAGTGGAAACCCTGCTCTTCTTACTCTGTTTCAAATGTTCTCATCTATGAGGTACATCTGAAGACACTGGACATGTGACATATGATAGGAGGCTTGGGGGAAGACCTAAAAACACACTTCAAGTTCACATACAAGAACATTTAGAGAAGGTTGACTGTTAACATCATGGCTTTGCTCAGTTTTCCCCAGTAGAAGGGTGGAGATGCCCTAGGGAAACTTATCTTTGCAAGGAAGCCTGATAGAATCAAATACACTCTGACCCATTAAAAAAAAAAGCTCTTTCTAAAAACCAAGGACTAACACCAGAACCTTTTTATTTTTGTATAATGTCTTTATTTAAGCATCATGATTACAAATATGTTCGTAATTGGGCTTCAACCATAAAATTCACACACACCCTTACCAGTGCAATTTTCCTGCCACCAATGTCTCCCTATTTCCTCCTCCCCCATCCCATTCCTGTCTTTGATACAGGCATTGTATTTCTCTATATATCATTGACATAATAGTTGTTAGTGTAGTTATTTCTCTAACTACATTTATTACTCTTTGTGGTAAGCCTCATATCATGGATTCGTACATTCAGCCATCATTCTATTATCTCTGGATATTATTGTCATACTATCTTTAATTTTTCTTAAATCCCACAGATTAGTGAAACTTTAATTAAAGTTTAATGTAGTCCCATTTGTTTATCTCTGCTTCCACTTGGTTGAACAGTGGTAGAAACAGGCTTGAGTTCTACAAAATAAAGCAAGAGGACAGACTCTTCATCAAGTGGTTTTGGGACAACTGGTAAACCACATGCAAAAAAGTAAACTCAGACCCCTATCTAACATTATGCACAAACATCAAATAAAAATGGATTAAAGACATTGACATCAGACATGAAATTATAAGATACATAAAGAAAATATAAGCAAAATACTCCATGACATTAAAACTAATGTTTTGAATTTTTTATTTTTTAAATTTGTTCCTAGGGTATACCGTAGGAACAAAGAAACACAATACAAAATTGCCTCTGTACTCCTATGTTTATAATAGCCAGAATCTGGAATCAACCCAGATGCCCGACAACAGATGGATAGCTATGGAATACTACAGCCATTTGGAAAAATAAAGTCATGAAATTTGACTATATATTAATGTACTGAGTGAAATGAGTCACAGGGAGAGAACAGTCTCACTAAATGTATAATTTAAGAAAAATAGGGCCCGGAGAGATAGCACAACAGTGTTTGCCTTGCAAGCAGCCGATCCAGGACCAAAGGTGGTTGGTTCGAATCCCGGTGTCCCATATGGTCCCCCGTGCCTGCCAGGAGCTATTTCTGAGCAGACAGCCAGGAGTAACCCCTGAGCACTGCCGGGTGTGACCCAAAAAAGAACCAAAAAAAAATAAAATAAAAGATAGTATAATAATAATACCCAGAGACAATGGAAATGAGGGCTAGAGGACCAGTCCATGATATGAAACTTACCACAAAGAGTAGTGAGTACGGATACAGAAATAACTTCACTAACAACTACCATGCCAATGAGAGAGAGAGAGAAAATATAATACCTGTTCTGAAGACAGGTAGGTGGCTGGAGAATGGGGAAGTGGGGAGCATTGGTGGTGGGTAAAAGTTACACTGGTGAAGGGTGATGTACCATCGATTACTGAAACACAACTACAAACGTTTTTGTAATAATGGTGCTTAAATAAAATATTATCAGGAAGGGGCCAGAACAGTGGCGCAGGAGGTAGCGCGTTTGCCTTGCATCCGCTAACCTAAGAAGGACCGAGGTTCTATCTTCCAGCATCCCACATGATCCCCCAAGCCAGGGGTGATTTCTGAGTGCATAGCCAGGAGTGATCCCTGAGCATCACCAAGTTTAGTTCAAAAACCAAACAAAATAATAATAATAATAATGTTATCAGGAAACATATCTCATTTAAATGTTCATTGTAAAATCGAAACAAAATTTAAATTGTTTCTTGGGCATTCATTTAGCAGAAAAACAGAAATTTGAAGTGTCAAAAATATCTTTTATAGAGATGAATAAAGTTCAGGACCAATTTATATTTTTATTTTACACATAAAAATTAAGCAAAGATGGAGCAAGAGAGATGGGGTAGGGTGCTTGCTTTGCATGCTGCTGACCTGGGTTTGATCCTCAGCACCCCATTTTGTCTCTTAGCCCACCAGGAGTGATGCCTGAGTGCAGTCAGGAGTAAGCCCTGAACACCACTATGTATGAACTTAAATACAGAGAGAGGCAAAGAAAGACCTCAAGAACCGGGCAATGACCCCAGGAAAATAAGGGCTGAAAATTGTTGGTAGAACTCTGGTGTTCAGGCTACTGTTTTTTGTTTTGTTTTGTTTTGTTTTGATATGGGTACTTGTAAACAACCCCTAAGATATAACACCTACATATGTTGTCAAAGGTAAAATTCAGTTCAGAGAATCAAATATCTGAAAAGCTTTTCTTTGTCAAAAGCTTTGATAGGTTTATACTCTACCTTAGTCTGAAATATTCCTTCTTTAGTTGCTCACCTGGGTGACTCATTAATTCATTAATAATTCATTAATTCATTAATCAGGTCTGAGCTTAACTTTTATGTCCACATGAAGACTTTTCCACTCTAGTTAACCCCTACTGTTCTTATGCTTACAAAATGAATTAATGCTAGTACTTGGTTATTTTACCTTTTTCTCATAGTCCTATAAATGTAGAGGTAAAAAAAATATTACTCTTCTCTTTTGTATTTGGGGTGCTACCTAAGTACTCAGGGCTCCATGGAATACTCCCAGTGGAACTCAACCAGGCCATCTGACCCAATGCTAGAACCTACATTTTCATTGCCTGCAATACTGAGGACCATGAAGTTCTGGGGTTAAAGGTCAGGTTTTGGTGCTGTACAACTGATGCCTAATATTGTTCCTATTTTATTTTTTGGATTTCTAATTTTTAATTAATTCATTGTGGAGATAATGTGAGCTTACAGAAAATTAAATGTTTATATATTTTAGTGATAACATGTCATGTCTATTACCCAAGTGCCATTGTCCTTACTCCATTGCCCACTGGACTCCCTCCACCTTTTGATCTATTTTCTTCACTTAGTAATGTGTACTACACTTAGTACTCCCTCTAACTTAGTATGTGGTCAGAGTTTAAGGATCAGTTTCCAATGGGCATTGTATATTTTTGTTTTGTTTTTGAATATAATTACACACACGAGTGAGATTATCTGGTACTTCTTATTCTCTTAACTTATTTCAGGTAGCATGATCTTTTCCAGGTCCATCCATTTTATCTCAAAAAGCAACATTTATTTTCCTTACAACTGTTTGGTATTCAATTCCATCTATATACATCACCCTCTTATCTGCAGTTGGGCACTTGAGTTGTTTTCAGATTTTGGCTATTGTAAATAGCACTAAATAAATGTAGAGGTGAAAAATACCCTTTTTAAATGAATACTTTTGCCTTCATTTGATTGATACTCATGACATAGTAGTTCTGGTTTTAATATTTTGAGCAATTTCCTTTCCATAGGAATTTCCATTCCACTGGCAGTGAATTAAGAGGATTTCTTTTACCCCACATTCCTTTCAGTGTCTGCTGTTTCTGATTTGGGGGGATACAGAAGACTCTGTTGGTGTGAGATGATAGCTTATTGCCATTTTGATGACCATTTCCCTAGTGATCTGTGAAGATGAACATCTTTCCATGTTCCTGTTAACCATCTTTCTGTCTTCTTTGAAGCAGTGTCCGTCTGGGTCTTCTTCAGATCTTTTAATGTGGTGTGTGTTTTTTGTTGCTGAATTTTGTAAGTTCTTCAAATACCTTGGATAGTTTCTCTTTGTCGGATGCACAATGTGCAATGAGTTACATTCAATTAGTGGATGTCTTTTGGGTTTGGTTATAGAACCTATCACAGTGCAGAAGCATTTCAGTTTGATACCAGCCCATTGGTTTAGTTTTGCTTTAGTTTTTCTTGCCCTTGGAGTCAAATCCCTGAAAACTACACTGACATCCCTATCATGGAGTCATAAAATGTTTCAGTCCGGGACATTGTTTATACTTCCTTTCATGTGTTTTGTTCCAGTTCTCAGCAAGAGTATTTCCCTTAGCTCTACTTTCTGTGATAGCACAGAGTTTGGCGATGGTGGATGGGTAGGTATTTCCCTCTCTAGCTAAGAAGTTGACCTTCATCAGCTGCATCAATAGGTTCCTCTGACCTCTAATTTAGATTGTGGTAGAAGGTCCAGGCTTGAGAAGTGAAACGGTCTGTTTTCCTATGCAGGTGACGCCAATCTCTCAGAGCAACCATTCCATTGCTCTGGTCAGAATGGAAGAGGTGGTGATGTCTCCCCTCTGTGGCCACCTCTAGCTAATGCAGGACACCATTGTCCATATCAAGCCAGTAACTACTTTTTACCTTTATTGGCAAGGCTTCCATCTGAATGTGCTTTTCCTGCCTTGTTGACGTTTTCATCAATGTTGTCTTTGTTTGATAAACTTGATCATACCTATTCACCTAGAGGAACAATTAAATTCATTCCACAGAGCTCCGGGAGGAGAATCAAGACTAGGAGGAGGAAATTTCAGTGACATCTATTTGGAGCTTATCCGGAGGAAAAAGCATCCGAGAGATGTGAAGGCTGATCATCAGTCAAAATGAGTGGGTTTTAGAAGTAGAAACAAAATAGATTCTTAGGAAGAAGTATCATTTGAACCATGTCCAGACCATGTCGATCTCATGTCAGGGTCACAGGTCAGACTGCATGATCTTGTTACAGCGGGAATCTTTATGACTTGTCTACACTGATGGGAACTGCCATGGCCAGAGTTATTTTCCTCTGCTGAAAACAACAAGACGAGGTGATTTATAAGACATTTCTGATCCTAAAATTTTCTGAGTCATTATTTTTCAGATTTGTACAGATGAGAGGAGGACTTCAGAGTTTTAGGAGGATAAAAACATAGCACTATGTGATTTTGTGGGAACCTTTACTCAACTGTTCTCCTTCGCCCCTTATCCCTGCACCTTTCTCTATTAGGCAGAATGCCACACTCACCAAGTGGCCGGCTGTACCCAGAGAAGAATGAATTTTCTGCAGCCAGGTTTCCCTTTTGTTACCTTCTCCAGTGTAGAACATGAAACTTGGAGCATGCCCAGCAAACGTCCAGAGAACAGAGAACTAACATATTTGTGGTAGAATTTTCTGGTTCCTGCTGACCTTTGACTTCTGTTTGATTTTGATTTTGTGTTTTCTTGGTCCCATATTTCCTTTTGAAAATCAACAGACCTGGAGATGGTGAGGTGGTGCTGGAGGTAAGGTGTTTGCCTTGCAAACACTAGCCAAGGAAGGACCACAGTTCGATCCCTCAGCGTCCCATATGGTCCTCCCAAGCCAGGGGCAATTTCTGAGCACTTAGCCAGGAGTAACCCCTGAGCATCAAACAGGTGTGGCCCAAAAAACAAAACAAAACAAAAAAACAACAAAAAAAGAAAATCAACAGACCTGGGACCTTGATAATTTCCCTCATTTACTTGTCTCCACATGTTTCAGGAAACATACCATTAGTTATCCCACCAAAGAGTTCACATACTCTAATTATGTGTCAAATGCATCTGTTTTATCTTCCAGCCTCATCACTCCTGGCCTCCATACCATCCCTAACTCACATCCTCTCAACTCCTGTGTGAAGGGCCATGATTTCTACCTACTATAAAAACCTAGAATAGCTAACTGTCTGCAACAATAGCCAGGCTTCAATGTCTTGCTACTGTCCTAGAGTTGTTGAAGACAATTGGTAACAAAGGTATTGCTAATGTTCATCAACTTTCACAGTCTTCCCTTATGCTTCTAGACATAGAAAGACTGCATTTCCCAGAATTCTTTGCATGACATAAAATGAGTGTCATGTGACTTCTGTCCAACCAATGGAAAGTGGTCACCACAGTAACCAAGGAATGCTCTGTCCCTTCAGAACGCTCTACAGAGCTACCAAGGCCCTTCTTTTTCTTTGCTATATGGATGCAGTGAATATCCTCTGAGGGATTTCAAAGCTTTGGGGGACTCAGGGTCAGCTAAAACAGGGGCCTACCACCCTGAATGGTATAGAACCATTGGATGAAAGAACCTGGATCCTTGGGTGCCAATGACTTAACTGCAGTTTGACATTGATGAGAAGTATCTTGACTGTTCTGGAATAGAGACCTGGAGACATTTACTACAGTTCTTAGTAATACTGACAAAATCAATCCACCTGCTACACACTTTAAGACTCACATCAGCTTGCTGATTTTCCAGGCTGGTGTTTCTCATGAGAGAAATGTGACCAATTTTAAAATAGAAGTATTTCCAAGACATACATGTCTAGACAGAAGCATTCACTTTCATTAAACTGTGTGTGTGTGTGTGTGTGTGTGTGTGTGTGTGTGTGTGTGTGTGTATTCAAGGAAAGAAACAGATTAACTTCAGCATGGGATAATCTGATGTCTGCTGTTGCAAACTGAATAGAGAACATTCTGGACATACTAGAATTAAAAAAGATGCTGCCGCCTCTTCAGTTATGTGACAAAACCATTGCATATTCTCTCAGACTGGAGTGGGAGAAGAGATCATTGTTTGTAGCACACTTGCTGCTGCTTGTAGGTCAAAAATCACTTGATTTTGGCTGTGCCTTTGTTCACTCTGAGGACTTCAAGGGAAACTTCTGCGCCTATCTGACTTTGTTTCAGAATCTCTGAAGATTTACTCAGAGGCCTAGGGAGCACACCCCCAAAAAACTGCATTTTGCAGCTGCCCAGTAAGTACAGTCTGGCTGCGGGGGGCGGGGGGGGCGCTGTCCAATAAGCTGAGGTCTCTGGCCTGTGGAAGCTCGCCCTGCTGTGCCTTTGTTCACTCTGAGGACTGTCAACTAGAGGCAGCAGAAGAGCTCAGCCGCTTCACTTTACTTCGCGGTCGCACACTCTTTCTAACCAATGAGCCCCACCACAACACGCAGGAAAAAAAACACACTACAAGCGTGACAATGGGGAAACCTCGCAGGCAAACACCATCCACAGAGAATGAAGACGAAAGCTCGGATGACCTATTAAATTCCAATCACCTGATTTATCTCTCAGATAAGGAGTTTAGAATAGAAATATGGAAGATGTCCGTAGAACTCAAAAACGCATAGGTCGATCTGAACAGAACACAAAGACAGAAATCAGAAAACTCCAAACTGAAATAACAGATCTGAAAAACACGGTTGCTCAACTGAAAACCTCAATGGATAGCCTCGCAAACAGGATATAAGCAGCTGAGGAGAGAATCGGAGTACTGGAAGATGTGATGCAGAAAAACTCAACACAACAGAAGAAATTGGAAAAGAACCTTAAGACAAACGAACAGGCAATGGAAAAAGTACTCAAGGAATGGAACAGATGAAAATAGAAGTCTTTGATTAACTCAACAGAAACAACATAAGAATCATCAGAGTCCCAGAGGTCCAGGTAGGAGATCTCCAGGAAGAATCAACTGTCAAAGACATCATCAAAGAGATACTCCCAGAGTTAAAGACTACATGCAATCAAATCCTGCATGCCCGAAGAGTACCACCCAAAAGAGACCCAAAGAAAAATACCCCAAGACACATCCTCATTACAATGACAAGCAGCAAGATCAAAAAGGGAAATTACATTCAAAGGAGGATCCCTAAGACTTACAGCAGACATGTCACAAGAAACTCTCAAGGCCAGAAGACAGTAGTGGGATATTGTGACAAGACTGAATGAAATGAATGCCTCACTGAGAATACTGCACCCAGCCCAACTCACGTTCAGGTTTTGAAGAAGAATACACAGCTTCATGGATAAACAACAGCTCAGAAACTTCACAGATGTTAAACCAGCCTTAAAGGAAAAACTGGCAGGTCTACTCTAAGACAAGAGAGACCAACAAGCACAGCAAACTTACCTACAAAGATGGCATTAAATCCTATGACAATCATCTCCCTCAATGTCAATGGACTAAATTCACCAATTAAAAGTCACAGAGTGGCAAAATTATGAATCCAACCTTCTGCTGCCTACAAGAAACACACCTGAATAGTCAGAACAAACATAGACTCAAAATCAAAGACTGGAGTAAAATCATCCAAGCAAACAACACCCTCAAAAATGCTGGGGTGGCCATATTAATATTTGATTACATCAACTTTACACTCATAAAAGTTGTAAGGGACAAAGATGGACACTATATACTAATTAAGGGATATGTGCAACAGGAAGAAATCAGACTATTAAACATATATGCACCCAATGAGAGACCAGCAAATTATCTAATACAATTACTGACAAATCTGAAAGAAGAAATCAATAATAACACAATAATTGTGGGAAACCTCAACACGGCCCTATCAACACTTGATAGGTCAACCAGATTGAAACCCAACAAAAACATACTAGCCTGAAAAGAGTTATGGAAGAAAGAGGACTAGTAGATATATACAGGATACACCATCCCAAAAAACCTGGATACACATTCTTTTCCAATGTACATGAGTCATGTACATTGTACATGTACATGAGATTTCTAGAAGGACAGTGCTGTCTATTGGAGGGAGCATCATCTGGTGAAGGGGTCAGAGGCCTAGAAAAGAGAATAGTTCAATCTCCTCCCATCTTGAGGAGGAAGCCTTTACAAGGGGAAGGATATGGTTGGCAGCTGGAGCCAAAACTCAGACAAGTTCACTTGCAACCTTGGCATCATCAAGGGTTCCTCATCATAATAATAGGCATCACTTATTGAGGATATACTATCAGGCCTTAGCCATATCATCAGAAGGACTTTGTTATGAAACAAGTTTTATAAGTGTGTGCACAGAGAGGCCAGGTTATTTCCACAAAATCACACACCTACTGAGAGTGCGTTACTGTTACTGGCCCATCAGGATCTATGTTTCACCAGTGGAGACATTTACAACCTTCAGCCAGACATACAGAGAAGAATGAAGGGTTTAGGAGGTACAGGATCTGGAAGCCAAACATTTCCTGCTCATTTATTTCACAGCAGCTGTAAAAATTCAACTAGCAGGAACACCTTCAGCCAGCAAAAGAATGACTTTCCATCCATCTTTTTTGACTATATCCTTATGATAACTTTCAAAGGGGCTCTGAGCCCAGATTCATTTGACTAGAGACCAGAATGGACCAGGTTCTTTCCATAATTTTCCCATCCCAGTCTCTATGCAGTAACATCAGGTCATGGTCTTGTTTATACTGCAATAGTCACACTTCTGAACATCCCTCATCTCAATGCAGAACCTGTGTCACTATATTCAGATGAAAGAGTGAACACAGAGAAACCAGTCTACCCATCATCCAATTGATATAACATTTTTAAGATCTTGTCAGAAGACACCAGATGAGAGAGAAGAAGAGAGTCAGGGAAGAAACGGGTTTCAGCCTAGGCAGCTTTTGCATTTCACTCTCTTCTCTTTTCTTCTGAGTTTGAGGTCTGCGGGTTTTGAACAAAAGGGTTTATGACACATGGGACATCCCATATGACTTTCCCTAGTGCGCTCAGTAGCACCAACCCTCGAGGTTCCACCAGGAATTATAGCATGGAGCAGCAGAATGGCCATGTACAGCATTGAACATTGACCACAATGTTCAGACATAAAATAGAGAATCACAACTGCATCCCAAAGGATACAGGAACGATTGAGCTCAGAGGCACAGATTCTTTAAATTATACTTTTTTTATGCTAGTGCTGTGTTGGTTCTATAGAGGTCTTTGTTGTCTTCCATCATGGGTAAGATGTTGGCGATCAAACCCAAGTTGGCCACATGCCACACAAATGCCCTATATACTGTGCTATCATTCCAGCCCCCTGAATAAAAAAAAATTTAAACGAAAAAATACCCTAACCAGTTAAAAAAGCAACTCGTGTTCAGAGTAAAAAAATGTATCTGCCTGCATCCATAACAGCAGATATCAATAACTTTATACTTGTTCATTCTACTAGTCTCTGAGTCTTCCTTGTGAGAAACTGTTCTAAGAAAGAGTTGCAGAAGAAAAGATGGTATCTCAATCCTCAAAATTGTACAAAATAAGATCCAATAAGAATGCAAGTGCTTAAAAGAGAAGCTGATAAAGGAAAGTGTGTTGGGTTCAGCTGACTGGTG
Source organism: Suncus etruscus (assembly GCF_024139225.1). NCBI lineage: Eukaryota > Metazoa > Chordata > Mammalia > Eulipotyphla > Soricidae > Suncus > Suncus etruscus. Next base: position 11,204,510 of record NC_064863.1, on the reverse strand, counting down.
GGGAAGACGGTGTGCAAATAGAATGCCTTTTTCCACAATGGATGGAGTTCCAGCTGGGATGGGATATGCTTGTTCTGCAGAAGATACTTTCTGAGTGAACACATGAGCAGAGATCTTGTAATGAATGAGCTCTGGCACTCTCCAGAGGAGGAGTGAACTGAATTATATGGGAAAATGAGAAGCAATTCTTTTTCCCAAACTTGGCCAGAGGGCATGGAGCAGAGGCGTTATTTGCACTATTGCTGCCCCCTGGTGGTAGTACAAAATACAGCCACCACTCCATCTTGGTGGTGTTAGAAACATCAGGAATAAGTATTGGGATTTGGGCAGTTATCAGAGGGGAAACTTTAATTTTCAAATAAAAAGACCATACAGAATAGCATTAAGTAATAGGTGGGTAAACTTATGAGATAAGAAATATTTCAGTGCATCTCATTTTCACTATAGTAGAGCAAAACTCATCAAATTTCCCTCTTCAACTATCCCTAGTAATTATAATGGATAAGAGAACATAGGTTTTACAAAGGTTTTTCAGAAACTCTGAACTTTTGTTTGAGACATAAATGTATTTATTTTATTTGCTTAAGACATAAGTTGATTTCCCAAATATATAGGTAAGTGTTAGATCCAAATGAAAGAACTTTCTGATTCAGATAGCCAAGACAAATCTAGTATCAGAGTGAGGTGCCCAATAGAAAGAAAGGAAGGAGTGGGCAGGCAGAGAGACATAATTTAATGGGGCAGATATATATATATATATATATATATATATATATATATATATATATATATATATATATATATATACAAAGAAGCTCTTTTTTTTTATAGAACTGGGGTTGGAAGTGGGTATGTGGAGCGAAAAGAAAGAATATAGATCTTTATTTGCCCTCTTTAATAAACTTGAATGAAGTCATCTTTGTATTTGATTATCAGGAATTTTGAATCCCACCTGATGTATATGGGTCCTTGATAGAGCTGAAACCTGTCTATAAAAGTAGCATTTCCAGGCAAACTCATACTTGGTGGAGGTGGTCTGAGTATTTTACTATGATTTCTCGATAATGCCCCCCCCCATCCCTACCCTGTTTCTGCTTGTCCATTTACTGGGCTGAATATTCCAGATGTTCTGGATGCTCTGAAAGTCAAGATATATAATCTTGGTTATTTTGTTTTCTCTCAATTAGTTCTTATGCTTATTAGCTTCAGAATTTATCTTTGTTCTCTGCCACAAAGGAAAGTGATGGACACATGAATCTCCCATGGGTTTGGGTTTGAACCCATAGGATGAAAAGGAACTGGGAATGCATTAGGAGACTCTGCAAAAGGAGATGGCAAATAATTCCATTTCCTTTTGGGTTGGTAGAAAGAACAAAAGAACAGAAAAGCAAAGAGAAGTAAGCAAGCAGCAGGGCAGAGTGGCTCAAGTGACATTTATGAGAAGATCTGGGATGCCAGTATTCAGAAGTGAGTGATTTGTGTCGCTATTATAGGATAACCATCAAGCAAGAAATGACCCTCACATGGGCCTGTCTGAGTGGGAGTTGGGAAAACCAAGGCAAAAAGGGAGTTTCAGGTACAAGTGACAAAAGAGTGGAAGATTTAGAAAGGACTGAAAGGTCGACAACCCACCTCCACCTTTAAATTCGTGCAGAGAATAGGCAAGATGAACAACTCTGTGCACAGAATGGACCTGCAGTTATTTCATTTGAATACCTAAGGCCAGCCTTTCTCAGCTGGTACTTGGGTTTTCCAGTTGTTGGTAAAGAGAAAACACAGTGGATTTGTTCCTTGGGCATGTTAAAATGATTTACTGATTTCAACTGCATCTATGTACTTCCTTGGCTTCTCTGCATTCATCACCGCATATTTGAATAATAGCAGTTTCCTCCATTCTAATTGTTCCCATTATTTCTAAAAAGAAAACTCTTCTGAGGGAATGTTCCTATGAAGTCCAAAGGTTCACTGACATGTGCAGTGCAGTGAAATTCAGCCAACATATGAGCCCCAGGGAGTGAACACAAAAAGATGAATCCCCTAAGCCAGCCAAGTTCATGTTCTCACCATGTCTGGGATACTCTGGATTCCTCTCACATCCCAATAGTGTGCACGTGAGATTTGTTGGTGTCAAGATTGGGTGTATGATTGTGCTGCGCATTGAGATGCAAGGGCATCGGTTCCAGAGTCCCCTTTTCTCTGAGCCACCAGGACAAGCCCTGGCACCCATCACCCTGAACTTGAATAAAGAATGAATGAGTGAACATAATGGTTGTTTGTAAGGTGAATCCTTCCCCCTAACTTCCTGTCTTCCTAACCTCTTCTTTTGGTCTCGTAAGAGCCCACCTTGATGACAGGGTCTTCCCCAACCCTGGTGGGTGGGACTCTGGATAATAAAGATAGGAGTCTTACTGGGCTAGAAACAGAGCTTGACAGAGAAGGCACATGGCTTAGGAGCAGAGGGGAGGGAAAGATCGGCAAAGAAAGACACGGCAGAGATTCTCATGGCAGAGAAAAGCTGTGAGGAATAAAGCTAGCTGACTCCAATGAATATCTTTTTTGACTGCTGTATATTATTTCTCTGACACTATCCTGCTTCCTCAGACTTGTCCACATGAGGGGTTAGAAATGGGGCAGCCTCACCCAACTAGTGGGCTATTTACTTATTTATTTATTTATTTATTTATTTATTTATTTATTTATTTATTTATTTATTTATTTTGGCTTTTGGGCCACACCTGGTGACGCTTAGTGGTTACTCCTGGCTATGTGCTCAGAAATCGCTCCTGGCTTTAGGGACCATATGGAACGCCGGGAATCAAACCGAGGCACGTCCTGGATCAGCCCAGTGAAATGCAAACTCTCTACCTCTGAGCTATCGCTCCAGCCCCTGTGGACTTTATATTTTTATTTTTATTCTGCAGTTAGTGACAAGTAATCATGTCTCAGTCTTTAAGAAGTGTGGGAATGTTTTCAAGCAATTAAAGAAATAAAAGGAAATTGGAAATGTTTTTACAACCAGAAAGATGATAGGAACTTAATTCTTATGTATATGAATTAATCTGGCAGGATGGAATGTCTTTATACGTTGCTTCACTTCTTTGCAGTTTCCAGTAAACAATATAGGGAGAACAGAGTTATGAATGGCTCCAATCTTTGAAAATATTTTAGATCTGCTCTATTTTGTAATATTGGTAAATACACCACACGTGTCCTTGATAGTAAATAGTGTGTGTAGTTGTTGGATGTAATGCATAATTCAGTCTAAGTGAATTAGGTAGATTGCATTTACCATAATGCTTAATATAGTATACTTATTATACTTGTAGTGCTTTTGTCTATTTGTTCTCTTGATTTCTGAGAGAATCTCATGAATATCCACCAGTCGGGCTGTGAATTCATGGTGATTATGAATTTGCATCTCTTTTTCCTGATTTGCTTTGCTGATCGCTATTGTTGCTCACGTCTTGAGGTCTTGCTATTACATGTTGAGGAGTTGCTATTACATGCTACATGTCGATTTATAAATACATCTTTAGGGGTGAAATAAAACTTTTGACTCATTAATTGTCCCTTTTCACTTTCGTAATGCTTCTTGCCTAAGTATCTCCTGAGTTATGTGAGAGAATTTATTTTAATACCCCATTTATTTTGAACTAATTTTACACTATAAAACTCACCATTTGTAAGTAGGTAATTAAAGGAGTTTTGACAAATTTAGTCATAGAAGTAGACTCTGATTAAAGGACAGAACATTTCTGTTGATTTATAATGCTCCTTGCCTCTGTGGACTCAAGACCAGATATACATTCTAACATAATTAAATTCTTTTGTTTCCTTTCTGCCTTCTTTCTTCTCACTACTGTTCCAATCTTCCCTCTTTTCTATTTGCCTGTTATTATAATTCATCGTGATATGCATATTATGATGGTTTATAAAATATACACAGTGAATTGTCCTAGAGAATCAAATAAACTACTGAAATAGTATTCTGCTGGTTATTATATAATTATTCGGCTTATTATAGCTCAATATAAATTATTGTATTTATCATGTATCAGCTACTATAAGGATGATAGAACTCTTTTACTCGTCCATTTACCTATTGACCTATTTTTGATACTTCTGTTGCAATTGCTGGTTATTTAAATAGTCTAAATAAATGAAATTGTTAAATTGACTATATAAATATTTAATAAATCGATATTTTAGATGTACACAGGTTATTTTTTTCTTCATATATGGAAGCTTCAGTCTGTGAACATTGTTCATGTCTTTGCAATTAGTTATTTTAGTCTAGTAGTGAAATTCTTTCCATGTGTTTCCCCTTTTTATAGTTGTCATTTTTGTTTTGTGTGCCAATCCCAGCATCGGGGCTTACTTCTGGATCTTCTCTTAGGGATACTCTTGGCAGACTGGAAAGACCATAAAGGACCCTGGGAATCAAACCCAGGTTGGCCGCATGCAAAGGAAATGCCTACCTGTTGTATTATGGCTCTAGTTTCCATGTATGTGTCTTCTTCATCTTCATTTTTTAGGGGGTGTTATTGTTGTTGCAATGCTTGGGATCATCCTCAAGGCGTAACATATGCAAGGCAGGTCTTCTAGACTGCATTGACACCTATTTTATCTTTGTTTTCTCTGAATGTAAGAGACCGAGTTGGCAGCAACTTCTCTAGCAAGTCAAAAATGCTTTTTGGGGGCCGGAGAGATAGAATGGAGGTAAGGCATTTGCCTTTCATGCAAGAGGTCATCGGTTCGAATCCCGACACCCCATATGGTCCCCCGTGCCTGCCAGGAGCAATTTCTGAGCCTGGAGCCAGGAATAACCCGTGAGCACTGCCGGGTGTGACCCAAAAACCACACACACACAAAAATGCTTTTTGAACATTGTTGCATCTGGTGAGAGTTAGCAGAAAATAATATGTATTTAAAATCCATCTTTTATTGATGTTTTTCTTTATTTTTATTAATATTTTATCATAATATGTATTTATATTATTTAGTAATATAAATATTATTTGCTATTATGTATATTATTATTTTGGTTTCCTTTTATTTTTGTGGGGGCATACCTAATGGTGCTCAAGGGTTACTACTGATGGTGCTCTAGGAGGCTGAACCTGAATGCTGAACCTGAGCAATAGTATATATATATAAATATATATATATAAAATAATATATATAAATATAAATATATATTTACATATATAAATATATATAAATAATATATATAAATATTACCCAAATGTGTCCTACCCACATGTGCCCTACTTCTGTACTATTGTTGCATATATTCTCTTGATTATTTTCTACATTTTTGTTTTTTGATCAGTATATCCTTAATTTCTGTATATCCTTTGACCTTTCTTCTGATTCACTAACTTCCTCTCTGTGTGTAGCCTGTTGGAAGTTTATATATTACAGCCTTAAGTTTAGTTAGTGTATCTTTTTCAGTATGTTAATTTTTCCATGTATCTTTTAAGTCTAAAAAATTTATAAAACTCCTTTTAATTCCTTGAGTAATTAATCATAGTTACATTAAAGTGTAAATGTTATAATTCCAGGACTTTAGCCCTATCTAAACCAGTCTCTCTTATTTTCCCATCTGTTTAATTTTACTTTAATTTATAATTTAAATATTTGGTTTTTATTATAAAATAAGTTGAGGTTGACAAGATTTATAAAGAAGGTACAGTTCTCACAATTCCCTTTACTCAGCTTCTCCTGTAAAAAAATTTAGACAAGTATAACTCACTTATCAAATCAAAGAACTTAATATAGATACAATACTGTGGCCTACACTGCAGGAACTATTAGGCGTTCAATAGCCATTTTCTGCCACTGTTGTATTTTATCACGACTGTCTCTAAAATCTATGACAATTTCCTTAATCTCATGCTGTCTTTCATTATCTTGGTAACTTCAAAATGTGAAATGGCCATGCAACGTGATCATAGTTGGTTTAGTTGGCTTTATCTGGTGTTTTATCATACTTAGTCAAGAGTTGTGGCAAAAGAGCTTTTGGACTCTGACAAAAATGTTATATGTCATAGTTTATTTTTTATCTTTTCCAGAAGTTATTCATTAAAATGATAAATACTTAAGTCCAGCCTTCATCCAAGGATAAGGTGATTAAATGTGAATTTTTTAATAAAGGAAGACAAAATGCTCATGGGTATATGATAAAACAGTGACAGCATTCAGAAGCATTCTGAAGAAGTCTCAAGACAATCAAATACCCTGTTGCTTCTTAAATTTTCTGTTTCAGCATTCAACATAGCCTGTAGTTTGGGACTGTACCCTCACAAAGGTCACTCCTGGTGGGAATTGAGGGATCACATATGGTACCAGAGATGGAACTAAGGCTAGTTGCATGCAAGACAAGCCATCACTGTACTCTCTCATCCATAATATACTCATTTTATTTTATTTAGATTTTGGGGCCACACCCGGTGGCATTCAGGGGTTACTTCTGGCTTTGTGCTCAGACATTGCTCCTGGCAGGCTCGGGGGGCCAGACATTGAACTCAGTCCTTTCCAACTCAGTAGTTTGCAAGACAAATGCACTACCACTATGCTATCACTTTGGCGTATATCCCCCATTTTCATGGCAGTTGCTTAGCAACTTAAATTCCATCTGTAATTTTAACTCTTTCTTCTTATGTAACCCTACATTTTCTTACATTCCTGGGACTAGGATGCAGTTGTTTTTGAGGAGGTTCATAATTTCACCAACCACAGAGGTTGTGTTTGTTTTCACCCTAAATTTACATTCCATGAAACAAGTTATAATTGCTGGTGTAAATCAGGTCTTGGGGTTATGGCAAGTTAAATCTTTGTGTCTCTCCCGTAGTTCCCCAAATACAGATGTTTAATTTCCAGTGTGGCTAAATCTGGAGATTAGGTTTCTAAGGAAGTTTAGTTTATATGAGGGTGGAGGGAGGGTGGAGGAAGGGTAGAGCCTCCTGGTGGTGCGTATGGACTAATGTTTACTCGGTGCTCTTGGATCACTGTCGGCAGTCTTAAGGGGACCATATACAGTGCCAGGAATTAAGTAGGGTACAGAAACATGTAAGGCAAGTGAACTAACCCCTGCTCTATCTCTTGTCCCCTCAAAAATAGATAAGTTTAAATAAAGTCATCAGAGTGGGATTTTGACTTGATCTTACTGATACCTTTAAAAGAGAGATTCTAGAAAGTTTGTTTTCTCTCACACATACTCACAAAGAAGAGATCATGTTAGCACACAGCAAGGTGGAGAACACCTACCAAGATGGACGAGCTCTTACTAGAAATAAACTTGCCAAGAAACTTAATCTAGGGGTGTTAATCTCCAGAACCATGAGAACCCAACTTTCTGGAGTTTAAGTTAGTCACACTAAGGTATTTTGTTAAGATAGCTCAATATAGAATAGTCATTGATGCTCTATGGTTCAGCGTAACAGAGTAAATGCAGTGGAGATACTGGCAGAGAATAGCCATGCATGCAGAGAAAACATTCAGAATCCCTTGGCATTAGTTGGCATGCTTTAAAAAGGAAATCAAGAGCAGTAGAGGGGCCAGAGAGATAACACAGCGGTAGAGCATTTGTTTGTCTTGCATGCAGGACCCAGGGGGACCTGGTATGATTCCCGGCATCCCATTTGGTCCCCTAATCTTCGAGAGGCGATTTCTGAGTGCGGAGCCAGGAGTGACCCCTGAGCACTGTTGGGTGTGGCCCAACAACCAATCAATCAATAAATAAATAAAAAAAATAAAGTTTTAAAAAAAGAACAGTAGATAAATAGTGACTTAACAAAAGAAGGTTGGCCAACAGAGCTTCTATGAGTTGATACTCTTCTCTTTTTTATATTAATATCTTTATTTAGATATCTTGATTACAAATATGATTGTAGTTGGGTTTCAGTCATGTAGAGAATACTCCCCTTTCTTTTCTCTTCCAGCCTCTTTTATTGAGCATCATCTCAGTGAAGTCAGAAACAAATTCTATACCTATAATTAAACTGCAAGAAAATTCATCAATATGTGTGTACATCTTTTTCTGGTGAGAGTGTGTGACTTTCATCATATTTGAGAATATCCAGAAAAGCACGATTTTTTTGGTTTTTGTTAACTCAGTTCTACAGATTTCCCCCATTAAATGGTAAATCTTTATACAGCAGGAACCATGTCTAAGAAAGATTTATTTTAGCCAACCTCCTGTATTTACCAGGATGCCTGCCACTAAGTTTGTACTCAAAAAATAGGCATTTTTTTCCCCAGTTGGGACAGTCTTTTCATGAGTTAAATAGTTGCAGCTAATAATTTGACCAGATTAATTTAGTTTCAGTCACTTTACTCCAAAAAAAAGCCAAACATGTTTATAATAACATTCTTTTCATGAAGCTTTTGCCAAGTGGCAATACTTTATATTCCTTAAGTGGAAACAAATCCTAACTCATTTTCATTTTTAGAAACTTGTTCTGGAATTTTGAAGAGGTGTTCTCTAGCTTCACTAATCCTCCTGCATGGTAGTCGAGATTTGTCACCCATGTGTCATCTGAAATAAATCAGTTGTTAGAAGCCTACTTTTTTTTTTGGTCAAACCAGTTGCTCCTTGCTCTGAGCTCAGAAATTACTCCTGGTAGACTCAGGGGACCATATGGGATGCTGAGAATTTAACTGGGGTCCATCCTGGGTTAGCTATATGCAGGGCAAATGCTTTACTGCTGTACTATCTCTCCAGCCACATAATTCAACTCTTAAAAAGTATCTGAGCACAAATGGGGGATCTCTAAGAGGAGCCTAAGATAAGAAGTTTACTAATGAGAAGTCCCCTCTGTCTGGAAATTTATATTCTAAAAATTTTGAATGATTGGATTTATGACAAACCAGTGTAGGTTTTTACTATTACAATAGCAGAAAATTTCTAGATTTTTTTTTCAATGACTTATTACTGGACCTAATATTCTGTCATTTAAGATGTTTGCAATTATTACCTAGTTGGAGTTGAAAATAAAATAATAAATAAATAAATAAATAAATGTTTATATTATATATCAATTTTTATATTACATAAAAATAGGATTACCAATTGTTTCTTCTGAGTGTATTTCAGCAAAGCAAGGTGGTATACAATTTTGGAAGTCTTCGAAAAGTCTTGCTTTTCTTTTTCTTCTTACACAATGTTGATCAATTCCAGAATTAGAGGGACCTTAGAAACCATCATTTCCAGTTTCCCACCCACTGCAGGAATTCCCTGTGCACTCAAAGAGTCTTAATCTGCAAAAAATCTAAGAAAAGAAGCTGCACAACAAACCAACATGGACATGCACAGGCACACATACATTTCTAAAATAAGATTTCTAGGGATAGACAGATGGTAATCTGGTTATGACACTACCTTGTACCATGATTGACCTCCATATCAATTCCCAGGAGAAACTATTGTGCCTGAACGCCACATGACTCCTGAGCACAGAGCAAGGAATAAGCCATAGATATTGTTAGGACTGGCACAAAACTATAAAAACAAAACATAGGGGCCCGGAGAGATAGCACAGCGGCGTTTGCCTTGCAAGCAGCCAATCCAGGACCAAAGGTGGTTGGTTCAAATCCCGGTGTCCCATATGGTCCCCCGTGCCTGCCAGGAGCTATTTCTGAGCAGACAGCCAGGAGTAACCCCTGAGCACCGCCGGGTGTGGCCCAAAAACCAAAAAAAAAACAAAAAAAACCAAAAAAAAAAAACCACATAGTTTTCAGAATGTACTTGAAAACTTACTTTGATTTCTCCTGTTATAATATGGTTATATTATTTATACAAATATTTAATTAAATTATATACTATAAGATATAGTATATAATATATGTAGTTTATATTTTATATAAATTTTTATATTTGGGGCCAGAGAGATAGCACAGCTGTAGGATAGATCGTGGTTCGAATTCTGGCATCCCATATAGTCCCCAGAGCCTGCCAGGAGTGATTTCTGAGCACAGAGTCAGGAGTAATCCCTGAACGCCACCAGCAGTGACCCAAACACCAAAAATGAAATAATAATAAATAAATGTTTGTGTTTATATTATATTATATTATTATACATAAATTTTTATATTCTATAAAAATAGGATTATCAGATAATTCATTGTCAATTTAATACCATTAAGATGACACCCAGCTTATAACCTCAAACAAAGGCATTCCCCATCTTTCTCTTTCCCGTAAACCACTTCCTTTGATATGTAAAATTCCACCTGGATCTTACTCCACCCTTCCACACCTGGTTGTATTTTGTAAAACCAGAAAAAGCAGTTCTGGCTTTGGATGTGGAGAGACCATGAGAAGCTACTGACTCCATGAATCTTTCCTGGCTAGCTTTGTTTATTAATTCTTCATTGCTTTTCTGCTTCTTTAGTTTCATCTGCGTGGGGGTTAGAAATGCAATGCATAGGGTGATCTCACAACCCTTGAATTTTATTTCACAGATAACTACTTATTTGATTTCATGTCTTGATTTACAAATTAAAAGCATTAATTTCATGGCAGATATTTGTTTATCAGATTTTCAGCAGAAACATTCCAGTATGACTGGGTTCAATATTTTGAGTAGTATTTATATAGGTAAAAGACAGTGACAACTGACTTGAATAGTCCCTTTTGCACAGTTGTAGGTATCCCATGCCTTCAAGGAAAGTTTCCTTCTAAGTGAGGGTTTAACATGAATATAACATGAATCTCATGATGTAGAGAACATGTGGCAGATACAACTGGCTTGATTATTCTATGTGATAGGCATGATGCTCCTTTGCTTTTATGTAACTTTAGGATCCTATGTGTCACTTCTCTGTCAAAATTTGTTTTTTTAATTGAAGATACCTTATGAAAATGACATCTTACAACATAGATATTAGAGTAATTAATTATGTAAATAAGAAATTAAGAGAAGAATATCAGTTGAATTGCATCAGAAAAATAAAACCCTCAAAATTCCCAAGGGAAAAAAATAAAAACTAGAGGCATTATATTTTATGATTACAAACTGTATAAGTAAACAAAAATGTGGAGGAAAGGGAATATTTTTTCTATTAATGGGAATATAAATTGATGCAATATCCATGGAAAAGTGTGGAGGATGCTAAAAACCTAAAAATAGAACTATCAGAAGATGCAGCAATTCTGGTCATTTATGTGATTTAAATAAAACACTTAATCATACCTGTACTCCCATTTTTACTGCAGCATTATGTAGGTAGATAATATATGAAAGCAATCCAAGTGTTGATAGATGAATAAATGGATACAGAAAAAGTGATAACATACAGTCATGTGACCCTTAACATATGTGTTCAGTAACAAATAACATATATAATAGTAATTCCAATATCCTTAGCCATTTAGCTTAAGTGTATAATAGGCATGTCATCATGTCTGAGTAATTAAGTTTTATAACTTTTCTAACTTTTGTGCAATTGTTGCTGTATTTCCTAATGATTCATTTTTTCTCAGTTTGTGACTATTATTATGCTACAAATTACTGTCTATATATGGTGAAATAGATTCAGCTATATAAAAGAAGGAAATCTTGCCATAGTACATATGGCAAATGAAATAAGTTATACTTTTTTTTATTTGAGAAAGAAAAATACCATATGATTTAACTTGTATAGAGACTATGAAAAAGATTCCTCTAAGCTATATCCATTGTTCCAGATGGCCAGAATCAGGGCAATGGACGAAGTGGACAAATCATAAATTCAAAAAGTCACTGGACTGAGCATACAGCAAGGCCAACATAGTTACTCATACTATACTGCATATTTTCAAGTTGCAAAGAGTAAATCTTGAAATTTTTATTGTAATAATAAAAGTCGTGGGATCAGAGAGATGGCATGGAGGTAAGGCATTTGCCTTGCATGCAGAAGGACAGTGATTTGAATTCCGGCATCCCATATGGTCTCCCAAGCCTGCCAAGAGCAATTTCTGAGCTTAGAGCCAGGAGTAATCCCTGAGTACTGCTGGGTGTGACCCAAAAACAAAAACAAAAACAAAAAAAAAAGAATAAAAGTTGTAACTACTTATTGTGATAGATGTTAACTAGATTTAATGAAGTGATCAATCTGCAATGTATACACATATTGTGGTATATGCCTACAATATTACAAGTCAACATAATACAGTATTATACCTCATTAAAATGGGAACAAATGCTAGGTATTTGTATGCCAAATGCCTCACAACATTTATCAATGTATTTGCAGTTATTAACACAATATTAGATAACAAAATAACATTTCATACAGTATATTAATTTTTGAATATCACATACATGAAATAATTTTATTCAGTGCTCCACATATTTCCTGGATGTGGCTTTAGTCATCAATGGATCCACCTTATGAGTATCTAAGACACATATCTAAAGAACATGTTTGTTCAAAGTTTCTGTATTGGTGATGCTGTAACAGTTAATTTTATGTTATACCATGAATGCCATTTTAATAGATTTTCTATAATAGTTTATGTATACTATATGCTAATTATTTATAAATTATTTTATAACAAAATCAAATATAACTAGCAAACCATAAAATTTAGTCACTTATAAATTAAGTGAATAATAAATTTTTGTATAAAATAGTTTTGAAGCTATGACCATAATCCATTTTAGCATGTCCCGAAAGGAAACTACTCATTAGAAACCACATGTAATAATTTTCAAAATTCTTCATTTCTAGGTAAATACCAATTTACTTTCTCTTTCCATGAATTTGCCTATTCTGGACATTTTATATAAACATAACTTGACAGCATATTTCTTTGTGGTTAAATTCTTTCACTTTGAGTTGCCTTTATTTTGTATTCCCTTTTGGCGTGCATATTTGAACAACATATGTCTGTGCTTGGGGATCTCTCCTGTCAGTGCTTGCTCCTTATGAAGAAGCAGGGATTGAATTCAGCTGGTCACCTGAAAATTAAGTAGCTTAACTCCTGTTCTATTCTCTCCAACCTTGCACCTAAAATTGTATTTTCTCTACCATATACTATGTCTCAAAATTTAATGTATCTGGGGCCGGAGAGATAGAATAGTGGTGTATGCCTTGTAAGCAGCTGACCCAGGACCTAATGTGGTTGGTTCAAATCCCGGTGTTCCATATGGTCCCCCATGCCTGCCAGGAGCTATTTCTGAGCAGATAGCCAGGAGTAATCCCTGAGCACTGCCAGGTGTGGCCCAAAAAACAAAACAAAAAAAAATTAATGTATCTAAAAATTTGTTTTTAGAGTCATACTTAAAGGTTTCTTTAAAATGGCAGGTCTCAAGGGCTAAAGTGATACAGTACATCTGGCATAGCACTTGCCTTGCACATACCAAAATCAAGTGTGATCCCCAGCATCCTATATAATCTCCTAAGGCTCTTCAAGAGTGATTTCTGAGCACATCCAGGTATGGCTCTAAAACACACACACATACATACACAGAAAAAAAAGAGTAGGTTTTAGTAAAGTAACACCTTAAGGCCTGCCTTGCAAACTTGAGGCTGCCAGGGTGAGTTTTCAATTCCTGACACCACTCCTTATACTTGAGTGAAACTCCAAAAGCTTAGCTTTTAGGGATCCCCATTGTCAAATCAAAGTGTATAATGACTGACACACCACAACCAAGAATCCTTGGTCCTTGAAAAAACAATAACCAAAGGTAGAAGTCATTATGAAAGAGAGTGCTGAACTATGACCAAAAAAAAAGATAAAGACAAAGTGACTATCTATCCTCCAGAAATAATGAAAATAATGATCAAATCTGTGTCAAATTCCTTTCATCCTTCTAAACATCTTTTGCCATCACTTTGGATTGAAGCAAATTCTGGCCTACTGTTTCTTGACAAACAGTTCTGATTTATTAAAAATTAAAAAATGAGAATGACTAGTGATATAAGAGCCCTTGTAAGTCCTTGGACATGAGTTTCTTTTGTTATGCAGACTAAATTTGGGGATGATTTTATAAGAATGAATGTCCAATGGAAATCAAAGAGTTGTATGATCTTGCAGTTCATAGAGTGGATAGAAAGTCCCATTTCTGAAACACCTGTACAATGCTAGGAACTGTGACTGTACTATATATTTTATTATATTTCATATTTGCAATAACCTGTAAAACAAGAAATATTGCCTTCCTTGTATACATAACACAATTGAGGATTTAGTTTGAGAACAGATAGGGGTAACTTCCATTTATTTGTCCAACTTCTTCCTTGTCCTGATATTTCATGATCTCTCTCTCTCTGTGTTCATTAGTCTTATTTCAAAAACAAGTTCTCATCCCCCTTAAAGTCAGGTCCAAACCTCATGTATGCACCTCCATGTGGTGCTTTATGGTGTTCAAGAACCCTTTGGAAAAGTAAGCACTACTTCCTGAATTCTTTGTTCCCTTTCTACACTCTCCAACCTCCCCTTATGAGAACAGAGTTATGCTGCATTTCATCAAACCTATGTGAATAAAACTCTCACCTCTAGCCCAAAGAAATGAAAGATGGGATAAACTTTCAAATGTTTATTGCTTAACAAACTCTGTGGTAACCTGCTTAGATGAAGTAATTAAAATGTGGTGATTCCATAAGATTGGGGTCCTGAGGGTCTTGGGAACAGTCTCCTTCATCACTCTGTCCTGATCGTTAGCACAAATTAGAAACACACATCTGGACACACATACACACTTGTGTGCTCATGAATTTCACCATTAGCTTCTTCCCAGAGCATCGTCTACTCTATATTAATTCATTCCTACAGTAAACTTCATTTCCTTTGAATTCGCTAACTTCTATTGAGAAACCATGGCTTATAATGTTTAAGACTTCATAATTGTTGGCATTTTGAGTAAGGACCCAATAAATTACTTTCATTTTCCCCAAATGATCTTTGAACCAAACAAGAAATAAGACAAAGAATCATTAGATAGGGACCAATATCTCAATTTTTAAAGAGCAATGGGTAATGAAAAATCAGGAAAATGGGGTTTATAGTACAACCCTCAGGATTACAGACTAATTTCCCCAGTCACAGGGGTCCGTTGGCCTACAGAAACAAGTATTTTTGTAAACAAAATTTCTAAACTCTTCAATAAGAAAAAATCAATTCTATTTTTCCAAGAGAGAAGGGAAAAGAAATGCTATATTAATAGTTCTGTTGATATGAAAGGGGATATTAAAATGAGAAAGGAACTTTCTACCTAATAATAGTATATCTATGAATTGTTTGTACAATACCTGGTGTTTTACAAGCTCTAGGAAATATAATATGTCACTGTAGCCATGACTGTTGTATTATAAAACACTGTTCCAAGTGAAGAGAATCTACAACTGGGGAATACACATTGTCTTCTTGAGAGGTTCACATCCTGTAAAGGGAAGTGACTCAATGTTTACACCGTCCCTTGTAAATTCCTATGTTGGTCTCTAACCTCCAATGTGGGGTAGCATTTGAGACTTAATTTGGTTAAGAGGAGGATCCTTGGGTCGGAATGGTGGCACAAGCGGTAGGGCATTTGCCTTGCAGGTGCTAACCTAGGACCATGGTTCAACCCCCTGACGTCCCATATGATACCCCAAGCCAGGAGCGATTTCTGAGCGCATAGCCAGGAGTAACCCCTGAGTGTCACCGGGTGTGGCCCAGAAACAAAAAACAAAACAAAACAACAAAAAAAGAGGATGAATCCTTAATGATGTGTTTAGTGTTTTTACCAAAAATGCATTCTCTCAGGCCCGGAGAGATAGCACAGCAGTGTTTGCCTTGCAAGCAGCCGATCCAGGACCTAAGGTGGTTGGTTTGAATCCCGGTGTCCCATATGGTCCCCCGTGCCTGACAGGAGCTATTTCTGAGCAGACAGCCAGGAGTAACTCCTGAGCACTGCCGGGTGTGGCCCAAAATCCAAAAAAAAAAAAAAAAAAAAAAAAAGCATTCTCTCTTATATATCCTCCTTGTCCTTGTTCTGCCATTTCTCTCCCTCCCCCTCCCTCCTTCCCTCTCTCTCTCTCTCACTCACTCATTCACTCACACGCATGCTTGTCATTCTTGTCTCAGACAATTGATCTTCCATCACTTTGACCTTAAAAATAGATGCTTCCTGCTTAAGTTACACACTCTATCTATAGTATAAGTAACTCAATGCCTGGTAGGTGAAGAGAAATCACAATATTCCATACATGAAACATGATGAAGGTACCTTTGGATCAGCAAGAATGGGTGTAGAAAATCAAACTATGATGTCTGAAAGAAAAAAATAGGAGATTGAGAAGTTGAGAGAGAGAGAGGTGGGGGGAAGTATCAGTCATAGAGGCATGCTGAGGGTGAGAGGGATATGGGACAGAAAATTGGAAAAATTGATAGCAAGAAATGAATGCGGGTTTAGTGGAACATTATATGATGAAAACTCAATCATCAACAACTTTTTAACTCGGAATATTATGGTAATTCAATAATAATTTTAAAAGAAAGGGCATAAAAGTCTATTTCTGAATAATATTTAAGTTGTGTGTTTATAAATTAATGAGATTGCCAAAGAATGGAAAAAAAAAACTCATATTGTGAAAAAAGGGAATGTGAGAAAACTATGTAACAGATTTAAAATAATTATATGTACAAGACAAGTGCATTAGTTTTCTCATGTACAATGAATGTTTGGTGTAGAAAAGATTCAATGAGGTTTAAAGAAGTAAATTGGATTATGAGGCAGGAATCAGGTTCTACAGATGATTGATGGATTTTAAGAAAGGACATAAAATGGTTAAATTTATTATTTGGAATAAAAACAAAATGTATCCAAGGAGGCACAGCTTTTAAAATAGGCATTAATTAATTATTAGGTATATCTTCAAAATTTTAGAATCTGAAGATAAAACTTTGAATTCAGAGTTTATGGGTGAGGCTTAAATTCTACCTACACTAGACTAGACTAGATGAGAGTCATAGGGACAATAAAGGCTGAGAAGGTAGGAGTTTGGAGATATCCTAGAGCACAAGTGATATGGAAGGACAAAAGAAAAGAAAACTGAATGACTATTTATTTTGGAGAATGTCACGATATGAATGCCAAAGAATCTGGATGTTCTTAACATGGGATGGCACTTCAATGAAGAAAGGTCAAACTCTGCTGATTACTGCTACAAAAGTCAAGTGCCACTTAAAATGAGAAATGTCCAATTGTGGGAGTAACCTATTTTCACCCTAACTAAACAGGATGACTTTTTCTTTGCACATGTTTATCCCACCTTGGTGAGAAGAATCCCTTTATTGGCCTCCTACCCCTATCTGTTCTCCATTCATGGGGGTGGTCCTACCCTTCCCAATAAAGACCATAGGTTAGAGAAATTACAGCCCCACCCCCAACACACACACTTGTTCCATAGCTTGCCTGTCTGCCAGCTCTACTTGCAGCTCACTTGTGGTGGAAGTTCCTGAAGCTGTTTAATCTTCCTAATTTTGTGTGGATTATTTTCTGTGTCAGCATTGCTTCCAGACCTGTGTCTCCAGGATTGGGGTGTGAGGATCTTTTTTTTTAACCTGGTGCCATCAACAGAAACCTCAACAACACTTGATGAGATGCTTCCTGAGTGGATTTTGTGATTACTCAAGTGGATCGTTCCACATTGGATAAGGGTTCTAGTCCCTTTGGGGATCAAGGCTATGATAGTGTGTTGGTTTTGAAATTATGGACTTTGGTCCCTCTTCATGTACCTTGTCACCTCTTCTTATCCATCCTTGACCATATCCTTTACAGGAATGGTAATTTGTATGCTAGTCATTCTGGTGTTCTTAATAGGCCTATAGGATGTACAGGCCAAACTTTTTGAAATGTCTTCCATATATGAAAATAAAAGCCCCATACCAGTAGTGACACATACTCTAGCCAGAAGCCTTGAGGCCAATAATTCACTGCCCGCCACTGGCATTAAACCAGAGTAATCACCATCTGCTGAGATTAATATATTAGAGGAAATAAATACTGAAAATGAGCTGGTGGCAGCTCCCTCAGATGCTGAGTCCAAAAGCAGCTCCATAAGATTGCCTCAAACCTTCCCCTCACTACAACTTGGCAGAGAGTGCTTTAGATGTGGCTGCTCTGCTTCCTCCCATCAGGAAGAAAATCAATCCACATCCTATGTGGGCATGAACATGGCCTCTCTTGGCCTACTTTGAAAAACCCTGTTCACAGTATGGGCCAATTTTATTAGTTTGCACTGAATTTCTTACTAATTGGAGTGAAGATGGGCTTTGGAACCCTCGGGATTTTCATAATATTACTGACACCCGAATGAGTACCTCCCAATATATGCAGTGGAAAATGTGGTTCTCTGATGAAGCTAAAACCAAGCTTCACACTTTAGGTTGTTCTGATGACTTCAGGAGTTCAGTTTTCTTACAGACTTTTGACAGGGGAAGAGGCTTACTCAGACACCAACAAGCAGGTGACTTTTCCCCATGCTGTTTTGAAACTGGCCCATAAGATTGCACTGTGTGCATAGATTCACTACCACACATAGCTCCCATTTCTCTGAATCTATGGGGTCTAGATTTTCATATACAGTGGGGGACTGAATACTATATCCCTTGCCCACTCCCCTTCCAGGCCACTAATTCAGGGTTTTTTATATTTTTAACTGGGGTCTCTGTGGTTCACCCCTCAGCATTCAGTGGAAGTCCAATGGCCCCATTAGACAACCCAGTGGTTCCTGAACAGTACAAAATTAGAGGTGTGTACAAACTTGGTAGATTAACAGCTTAAACTAGGACATATTGAAACTTCATTTTTAGAATGGAATTCTTTTGTTTTGCTCATTCACAAGAAGCCTGGCAACTGGCACCTGTTAGTAGACTTAAGAGCTTTGAATTTAGCTATAATATTAATGGGTGCTTTACAATCAGGTTTACCTACCCCTGCAGGGGTACCAAAACAATGGCCTTTGGTGGTCATTGACAACATACCCATTTACCCTGAGGACCACAAATGCTTTGCTTTCTCCACCTCAGCTCTTACAATAAGGCTCCCATATGTTGATATCAATGGACTGTTTTACCTCAGGGCATGACTAATGTGCCAATAATTTATTGATATGGTTTTATGCCCTGTTTGTGCAAAGTTTCCCCATGTGTATATTTCTTACTATAAAAACAGAATTTTGTTAGTTTGTTCTATGGACAGAGAGCTTCAACATTTATATGATGAGATCATGACATGTTTTCTGGCGGCTGGATTACAGGTTGCTACAGAAAAAAATTCAGCCACTGCCCAATACCAATACTTACATTATGTCATTGAACATACGTCAGTGTGTCCCCAGGAAATCTCCATTTCTCAGAAAGATCTCAGAACTCTCATTGATTTTCAAGAACTTCTGGAAGACATCAATTGGATCTGCTCCTCACCTGGAATTTCTAACTTTGAGCTCAGCAATTTATTCCACACCCTGGAAGGGGACTCTGTCTTGGATAGCCCTAGGCACTTTAACTCCTTCAGCTCAAAAGGAGATTTTTTCATTGACTGGCTCCAAAAGTCTTATCTCTTCAGGTTTGCACCCAGAAATAAAGTATGGCTATTGATTTTTGGAACTCCTCAATCTCCTACTGCTGCCCTATCTCAATTTTCAGGACCATTAGAATGGCTAAATAATACACAGCAAGCAACCTCACACATTTGTGTTGCATTTAGAGTTAATAGCTGCTCTGATCATCTAAGCAAGGCTCCAGGTGATTTCTTTATTAGATTTTGACCCTCATGTCATAGTTCTGCCAATTCCAAAAAAAGGAAGTGGAATTCTTTCTACCCCTTAGTGACACTCTTTCAAAGAGCTTTAACTAACTTCTCAGGAGAAATTTCCCACTATCCCACTGGAAAAGCCAGGGATTTCTTCAGAAGGATTCAATTTGGAATCTCTTCAATAATCTGTTCTTCCCCATTTCTTTCTTTTTTTTTTTTTTTTGTTTTTTTTTTTTGTTTTGTTTTTTCTTCTTCCCCATTTCTAATGCCCCCATGTTTTATATCAATGCCTTACCATCAGGAAAAGGTGGTTTTACTGGTCCTTCACTGAACATAACATTGTCTATAAATTACAGATCTGTCCAACAAGTGGAACTCACCATGTTGATTTATGTACTCTCCCATATCTCAGGTCCATGCAACAAGGTGAGCAATTCAGCTTGCATGGTCGGCCTTTCCCCTGGAATTGTCACTGCCTATTGTCACTGTGAATTATCCTTAAAGCCCATAACCATGTGATTCAAGATTTTCTTCAGCAATTACAAACTCTTTTGCAAAAGCATTCTGAGTCTATTTTCATTACCTACTTTCAATTTTCTGCCTCCCAGGACTGATGTCACAAGGAAATGAAACTGCTGATGGCTTAGCGTTTCCTGTTTTACCTAACCTACAGAAGAACATCAAGCTCTACATACAAATGCCTGCCATCTTCATGTGCATTATCATATCCCATGAAGGTTAGCCAGAAATATTGTTGACAAATGTAAAATTTGTGTGTCTTTGAATAAAACATTAAATGTAGCTGGAGCCAAGCCCCAAAGTCTGCAGACAAGTGAACTATGGAAAATGGATGAAACACATGTTAACTTTTTTTCAAAGAAACCCTAACTTTATGTGGTGGTTGATACTCCCTACTAAAGAAGCCCCAAATCTGCTTTTCCCCAGATCCAACACAGACTACTCAGGAGAAAAAAAGAAAGAAACCAGCAACAATCCCAACAAGGTAACCAGGACAACAAGCTGATATATCACACTAAAACAAAGATTATAGGGATTAGTAGTGAACAGATTCAGAATTTAGGTTCTGTTTATGAGGTAACTGGTCTGGTTCTCATTGGACTTCATAATCTTGGAAACACTTGTTACATGAACACAATATTACAATGCTTGTGTAACACTTCATGTTTGGCTTACTACTTTAACCAAAATATTAAAAGAATAATCTTAACAGGTCAAATCCATTGGAACAAAAAGGCAACGTGGCAGTAGAATTTGGCAAAATATGAAATTCCTGTGGGCAAAACAGCACAAACACATCAGCCCCAAAAACCTTAAGGTAACTACCATTGGGAAGTTCTATGACCACTTTAAGGGTACAGGAAACAAGATTCACATAAACTACTTCTATTTCTGATGAATGGTGTCCATCAAGACCTAAATAAAGCTGATAGGCAGAAAAAGACATAAAGGGAAAAATAATGATCATTTCAATGACTTAAAAGCCGGGAACAAGCTTGGCAGAGACACATGAAACTCAATGAGTCTATTACTGTTACACTTTTTCAAGGCCCATTCAAATCCATAATCCATTGCCTCAACTGTCATAAAAGGTCTTGGACATTAGAGACTTTCATGCATCTATCCTTGCCATTGGTCTCCACAAATAAATGTACACTACAGGATTGCCTCCCGTTATTTTCCAAAGAAAACTGATAGACAATAATAAGTCTGTTGCAGTCACTGCAAAACACAGTGGGATTCTCTTTAAAAAAAAAGTTAGACATTAGGAAACTACCACCTGCTTGTAATAAGTTCTGAAACACTTTTTCTACAAGGCAAGCAGATGGAAAATTACCAACCTATGTGGAGCTCCCCTCAGAAAACCTTGCCTTGTCACCGTATGTTATTTATTCTCCCTTTTGAATCAGTATGGTGACATTGACAAAAGTCACTACATGGCCTATTGTAAAAAAATTGCAGCAAGGAAATGCAGTTTAAGTTTGACAATGAAAAGTTTCATAATCCCAACATCATCTGTGAAGTCTTGAGCAGCTTATATCCATTTTTACATGTCAATAAAACCTGTTGCAATGGATACAGCTGCATATATTAAAGCAGGTCTTCAGCTCACTGCCTTTTATAGACATTTACAATTATATTATATTGCTTTTACCCACAGAAACCTTTAAAAAAAAAGGATCTGAAGCGATGGATTCCCATTACAGTGCTTATTATAAAATGTATTGACTAATTATCAATTTTTAAACTAGTTATTTTCAATTTGATCATCCCTGCAAAAATGTTCTAATGGTTTTTACCACAGATATCCTTGAAGAGAGTATCTGGATGCGATAGACTCTTACTACAGTGCTCATTATAAGGATGTTTTGGCAACCATATTCAAGTATATTTTCAATCATATCCTAATGTCTTTGTTCACAATTTCCTACTGGAAAGGAACTTGGGTGCTCTGGACACATAATAAGATACTACATGATCTAGACTCTTTGTTACAGTGCTTTATACAATTTTTAACAGAGTCTGAAAAAAGGGGCTTTACTGCTATGCTGAAGATGGAATTTGAAAAATCAGATTGTTTTAAGAATATTATATGTCTCTGGTTCACTCCTGGGTTTCGGCACAAAACAAAACAAAACAGAAAAACAAAAACAAACAAACAACAACAGCAAAAACAAAAAAGCAAAAACAAACAAAAAGAATATTATCTGCACATCTAACCTATAAAAGTTTTACAGCCTAGTCTATCCTCATCAGCAGTGATTACTAGGAATAAGATTATCTCTCCATCTTATCTGTCATCTTTATATTTTTGAAGCACTTTGACCTGTTCTTAGCTGGGTCAGTTTTATAGAAGAAACCTATTGATTGATGTATAATGTGCATAACATTTGATGATAACCTTTATATAAGTCTGATGACTTAGCCTTTCTATCCTCGTTCTGCTTGCAGCTCACTTGTGGTGCAAGATCTTGAATCTATTTCATCTCCCTAATTTGGTGTGGATTATGTCACGTGTCATCATTGCCTCCAGACCCATGCTCCCCTGCGATTGGGGTGTGAGGATTTCTCCACAGCAATTAACTGAGAAATATTTCTGATGCTGTCACATAGTATATTAGGGGAGGAAGACTGGTAGGAATGCACTGGAATAAAAGATAGTATTGTAATAATATCCAAAGACAATAGAGACGAGGGCCAGGAGAACCAGTCCATGATAGAAAGGTTGGCACAAAGAGCAGGGAGTGTTGTTAGAGCAGAGAAGGATCACTATGGCAAAGAGGATTGGAAATGATTACTCTGAACAAGAACTGGATGCTGAAAGGAGATAAAGTGAGAGACACAATACCACTCAATAACAGTTGCAAACAACAGTGTCTAAAAGGGAAAAATGAAAGGAAGAGAGAGAAAGAGAGAGAGAAGAAGAAAAAGGTTATCCCAGAGGCAGACAAGGGGAGAGGAGAAAAAGTGGGGATACTGGTAGTAGAAAATGTGCACTGGTAAAGAGTGTTGCACTTATGACTGAAAATCAATTCTGAACAATCTGTATTTGTGAAAAAATGTGTATTATAAACAGCCTTGTAAAATCAGTGTCTAAAGTAATTGTTTTAAAAAGTTGCAGTGACAAGGGGAGAGAACCATTTGGGAGAGAAAACAATTGGGGAGAGGTAATTTTCAGTAGCACTCAAAATTACCATGACTACACCAAATGGTTTCCAGTAGGCAGTGTTGTATCAGGTTTCTATCTTAAGACCTTGTGCAGGCCATGCACACATTTCAGAGCTTTGGATTATATCTCTGGTTTAAGATATCACTTCTAAATAGCTGTGATAGACAAAGGGCTCCATAAATGGGCAAGGATTATAAGAAAAGATTCATTTGAGGAAGGCTTTCTATCTTTAATCTTGGTGAATATTTGGGAAATGAGCATGTTGATAGGGTTTCTTCTGATAGTGCTCCTTAAATATTTGCTTACAATTACATTAGAAATTAATTCTTCAAATGAAATGAGAAGGGTATATACACAGAGAAGAATGATTCAGGATAAAAGCACAGAGGGGTGCAAAAAGCCCATTAATCCTTATTTGGTTTCATGTTCTAATATTACTTCTCAAGAAGGGGCTTTGGCTATGGATGCATATGTAGTTTATGAACTATAGATCATGATTACACAGTAACTGTACATGACTGTACTAATACTTGACTAAGGATCCCAAACTCTCTACAATTAAGTTTGAAAAACATGCTGGCAAAATAAGATCCAGCTAAGGGTGATGGAGAAAAACCATCGCAAGAAAGATGGTGACAAGGATAATGATGGAATGTTTGCCAAAGTTGTTGTGAAGTTACTGAATACAAGTCATTGTAAGCATATCACATACTGCTTAATTTTACTTTTTGTTTGGGGGGGGCTCACACAAGTGAGTGCTCAGGGGTTACTCCTGGCTCTACACTCAGAAATTGCCCCTGGCAGGCACAGGGGACCATATGGGATGCTGGGATTCAAACCACCATCCTTCTGAATGAAAGGCAAACGCCTTACCTCCATGCTATCTCTCCAGCCCCTAATTTTACTTTTTGTATAAATAAAACTTATGTAGTAAGAACTACTATAACACAAGGTGAGATTAGTCAGTTTTACATATGAAAACACATAGCTTCAAGGTACTTAGCAGAACTAAAATTCATTATCCAATTATTAAAATGTAGATATTCTTGCTCATAATTTATGAGAAATGTGTTAGCCAAGGGAATTGATGAAATAAATTTTCCCTAAATATATTCATTTGTTACAAGAATGCTAAAATGGAGAGCCCACAAGATGAAGAAAACTATGCTTTATAAAATCTCCTTAGCAAATTAACTTCTATCTACCCCTTCAAAATAATAGAATACACACCACTTGGCATTACTCTTCTTGATGGTGGGAGATTACATGCTGGACTTGACTGAGTTTCTGTCAAGTAAAATTTATTGAAATTTTAAAGGTGGTTCTTAAAAAAATGCTGTTTTGCATATTTTTATAGCCGTCTTAAAATACATCAGGTTGGGTCCTCTATAAAATCATCTTATATCAATTTGTTCATCTTCTCTGACAATTGCCAAACCATCCACTAGACAGCACCACCTATACTGGCTTTCCCACCTTTGTAGAGTTTCTGATTTTATTTTTTGAGAATGTCAAATTCCTACTCTTCCTGAAGCACAATCCCCACCTCAACAAATTCATGTCAAATGCCTAGTTGCTCTAAAACCATGTGACTTGTTGATCAATCACCCAACTAACTGAACACTAAGCTAAAGAGAACATGATAACACAATATTAAGAATAACATTTCCCAGGCCGGAGAAATAGTATGGAGGTAGGGCATTTGCCTTGCATGCAGAAAGACAGTATTCAAATTCTGGCATCCCATATGGTCTCCCGAGCCTGCCAGGAGCGATTTCTGAGCGTAGAGCCAGGAGTAACCCCTGAGCACTGCAGGATGTGGCTCAAAAACAAACAAAGAATAAAATCCAAAATACAAAAACAAGAATAACAGGAAGTCCTCTCTAAGCAATTAGTGTTTTTTATGAACTGCCAAATGGGCCCAGTGCTTTATTTACGGTACCTGTAATTATAATACCCAACTTTGCTATCCTGCCCATAAAAAAAGTTAGGTTCATGCTGATGTGAGTCTTTTTTCCCAGTGTGTCCCTGGCTCTTTATGAGTTAGTTGTCTGACTTCTATATGCTTGAGGACATGAGTACTGAATGCCAAATGGTGCCATAATTCTATATCCTTTGTTCTGATTGCTGGTGTGATTGCTCTCTCTTCTGGGAACAATCACCATGACTACTTGTTGTTCTTCTTATTGATTTCAGAAAAGATTTTCTTTATACTGCCTTTTGTGATTTCATATGAAGGACAGAATAGGACAAAAACATGAGAATCCGGTAGTGGAATAGGATGACATTGAAGTTTCAGGGATAATGGAAATTCAATTTAAGATTTACTATACATGGGGGCCAGAGAGATAGCATGAAGGTAAGGCGCTTGCCTTGCATGCAGAAGGATGGTGCTTTGAATCCCGGCATCCCATATGGTCCCCCGAGCCTGCCAGGAGCAATTTCTGAGTGTAGCGTCAGGAGTAACTCCTGAGCACTGCCGGGTGTGGACCAAAAACCAAAAAAAAACCAAAAAACTACTATGCACAACTTGCCCCACTTGTCTTAGACTCATCCTAGGGACTCTTCTTAGATATCTTGCTTTTATCTGTTAGCCATCTACCAACATGATTGCCATTTCTGCTGACACTCACCACTGCCAACACTCCAGATACCTTTACACATCAGATTCTGTGCGGGGCACCAGCTAATTCATAGGTGGCCTTAAGCTAATGCTTAACCCTTCCTTTCCCAGCATCAGCTTCTTCTGAAGATGATGGGTGACAAGGACTTCAGTCCCTTACGAAGGAAATTGTTATTCACAGGCCTATCAAGAGATAGTTCCATATGCTAGTAACTCAGCAGTAACTAGAAGATATATTCCAGAGGCCCGTTATCTGCCTTCTACTGCCATTTCAGGTCTGTATCTGGGCTGAAACAGGGCACCTTTGAAACCTTCCATCAACTTTCCTTTTCCCAAAACATGAGGATGCTAGTGCACATTCACAAAGACACTTTATATCATATAGTTTATGGTGAATTAGATCTAGCGCTTCTTTCTCTCAGAAAATATACAGCTCAGAGATAGCATGGAGGTAGGGTGTTTGCCTAGCATGCAGAAGGACACTGGTTCGAATCCCAGCATCCCATATGGTTCCCAGAGCCTGCCAGGAGCAATTTCTGAGCTTAGAACCAAAAAAACAAAACAAAACAAAACAAAAAAAAGTTTCTGTATGGCAAAAAAAAAAATAAGGGCTAAAATTAGAAGGCAGCTAACTGAATCAGAGAAAACTTTTGTACTCAACACATTAGATAAAGGTTTGATGTCTAGGACATACAAAGTACTCACAAAGTTTAACTTCACAAAATCTAAATACCCCATCAAAAATGGGGAAAGGAAATGAACAGGCACTTCTCTAAGGAAGACAAAAAGGTGGCCAACAGAAACATAAAAAAATGTTCAACATTTATTTTTAGGGAAATCCAAATCAAGACAACAATGAGATATCATCTTAAACCAGTGAGGATGGCACATATCAAAAATACTGGGAACAATCTCTGTTGGCAGGGATGTGGTAAAAAGGAACTCTCCCCCATTGCTGTTGGAATGCTGCCTGATACAATCCTTAGGTAAAAAAAAATATGGAGGGTTCTCATTAAACTCAAAATTGAGCTTCCATTTAACCCAGAAATTGCTCTTTATTGTATCTATCCCCAGGTCAGAAAAATATTCATCCAAAAAATGTATGCACACTTCAATTCAGCACTCAGTACAATAGCTAAAACTTGGAGTCAACCTACATTTCCAACAGAGTATATCATGAATATGTGGTATATATATATTTTTATATATGTATATATAATACATGTATATATAATGGAATACTACATAGCAGTAAGAAATGATACAATCATGCAATTTGCAGCAACATGGATGGAATGGGAAGATATTATGTTAAATCAAGTAAGTCAGAAAAAGAAGTATAAATACAAAATGATGCTACTTATATGTGGTATTTAGAATAACTGCACAAAGGAACACAGTGGTTTAAAAGGTAATTGTCTTGAACACCATTGGTCCCAGAGTATAGAGAGTAGAAGAGAAGAAACTGAGTGAAAGAGGAGAAATGCAAAAGCTTATATTCTCTTTACTTCAGAGACCTTCAGGTTGCACTGGTGAAAAGGGTGTTCTTTTTGTGACTGAAACCCAACTACAATCATGTTTGGAATAATGGTGTTTAAATAAGTATATTATTTAAAAAAAGAGAAAGAACTTTAGCGATGATACAGCTGTTTAGATTGAGCAGGTGTTCAACTGCTCTTTATGGATGTCTATAATAATGTTCAATGCTTTTATCTACAGAAACAGATGCAGAATGCATTTGGAAGTCAGGGACTCCCACTACAGTGCTCACTATAAACATTTTTAGTGTCTTAATTTCAATATGTCTATAATAACTATAATTTTTTTGTTCACAGTACTTCTTGAAGATAGGCGGTCGCCATAGTTTCGCACTCAATTCTATATTAGACTCAAAAGACAGTGCTCTTTAAGATAATGTCTTGATGAATATATATGATATATAATTATATATGTCACATTTATGTGACAAAATGTGACATATATAATTATATATACTATAATATATATATATTGGGTTTGGGGCCACACCCAGTGACACTCAGGGGTTACTCCTGGCAATGCGCTCAGAAATCGCCCCTGGCTTGGGGGACATATGGGATGCTGGGGATTAAACTGAGGTCCATCCTAGGTCAGCCACGTGCAAGGCAAACATGCTACAGATGCTCTATTGCTTTGGTCTCAATGTCTTGATACGTGTTTTTGTTTTGTTTGGTTTTTGGGTCACACCTGGCATTGCTCAAGGGTTACTCCTGGCTGTCTGCTCAGAAATAGTTCCTGGCAGGCACTGGGGACCATATGGGACACCGGAATTTGAACCAACCACCTTTGGTTCTGGATCGGCTGCTTGCAAGGCAAACACCACTGTGCTATCTCTCTGGGCCCGATACATGTTTTAATATATTCATTTACATTTGATTATATTTGTTAATATGATCTAATGTTTATGTCCACAGATAACATTGGAATAGGCAACTTCATGCCATCAACTCTTCTAAAGTGTTCATTCATTGAGTATGGTATTGCAATTTTTTTTTAAATTCAAGCCAGTTTACTATTATGTCATAATGCCCATGATTTCAGTTCACTTTCAGGAAAGGTACCTGGATGCTCAAGACCCTTTAGATGATACATCATGGTGTAGACTTTTTTATAGTGCTCCTTACCTTATGGTTTAGTATTCTATGCTTGAATTTTTTGATTGTTTTAAGAATGCTCTATGCAGAATCTAACCCAGGAAGCCTTTTTTTAGTAAATTTTACCCTCACCAAATGATGATTTGCCTAGAAAATGAAAAACCTTTACATCTGACTTGCCAGCTTTATATTTTTAAATCATTCTAACCGATTCCACCCGAATCAGTTTTTCAACTGTTATCTATGAATTGATCATCATTGTCTATCTATGTGTGTGCGTGAGTGTATGTGTTGGCCACCTCTCTGTTTAATATTCATCTGTAATGTACATAATGTCTGTCTATGTTGTATGAAGTTCTTCCCTCTGTTATATACAACCCTTCCTTTTACCCCTCCCCTGCTTACCACTTTACAAATCTTTTTATATGTCCTTTCTCATCGCTGATCTGTTATTTTTACCTATGTAATATTTGTTATATTCTGCCTATTTGCTCTTGGCAGACCCTTTTCCCCTACCTCCCTTTGCTATGGACTGTTGCTTACTACTGAATTCCGCTTTTGAGAGGCCTTCAGCTCGAGGACATTTCCTGATCCATGACTGCTGTGAGTCATTTTTCAGACTCCACAAGACCATATCTCAGGCTGAAGCTGTGCTCTGGATTTTATCTCCCACCCCAGACTATTTCAAGACTTCAAGATGATAGGTATATTTCCTTTTCATATTTCTTTAGATGTATTTCCTTATTGGGTATATTTCTTATTGTGTATTTTCTTATATAGGTGAAGTTTTCCCTATCCCTTTTTGGGGTTTGTTTCGCAGGAAATTCTAATAGATAAGTTTCGCTTGGTTTCTGAGTTTATGTTAGAAACAGGTTATAGGGATTGTTTATCTTGTTGTCTTTGTCTCCATATGCACCAGTAGTATTATGTAGCCTTGTTCATTTTGTAGCATTGTTCATTTGTTCATAGGTAAATTAAAATGGGGGAATTCTTGTGTATAGAAAGAAGTTCTTATCTAATATGTATAGGAGCTCCTAAATTTTATTTTGCAGGGGAGCCTTTCACTCTGAAAATTTGTCACAGAGATTTGACTAGACTTCAGTTGATTGGACATCAGTTGTTCACCCCCAAACCTTGGATCCTATCTTTGGAACCTGCACAATTTTCTACACTAGCACCAGTAATCAAACTTCTACCAGGGAAGACCCTCATGCTGCCCTGGTACTTACTTGATCCAGAGTGGGTTCATATGACACCTGAAGACTTGCCAACAGCAACAACTTGCTTTGAAGACAGATTTCCCTGCGTTGCCACACCACCAAACTGAGATGAAACCAAAAGATGCTCCATTCCACCCTGACTTTAACATGGGATTTGTGCAAAAACCAAGATCTATAATTACAAAAACTTGACTGTGACAACCATGATTGAGGAGAACTTTTACTAGGACCATAAAAAAATTTGGGGGTTAGACAACTTAATATGCTTGGAGGCTATAGTTGGTCTTATGGCAGGATGCTTCATGTGTATGGTCTCCCTCTTTTTAGACCAAAGGTTTTTCTTTTTTTTCGTATTTTGCTCAACTTTCACTGTGCCTTTGCAAAAAATAAACCAAACAAACTAAAAAAAAACAACCTGCCACCCTCTTGTTTTTGTTTTTTGCTTTTTTTTATTTTTTAAATAGGGGTTGCTGCCTTTTTCATAGAACCTTGGGACACAGATTACTTTGTTTTTCCACATATTTCTGAAATTTTCGCTGAAACTATTAAGAAAGGAAAAAAGAAAGGCCAAAGGTCAGGGGCCAAGTGGTCTCAGATGCTTTGGTGGAGAAAAAAACATAAGGACAGAGCTAAATATCCAAGCTAAAGTGAACAACAGTAGAATCAAGAGACCTAAACTTTAACAATCTAAACTTAAATGAGTTTGATATACGGGCAAGCAAGGGGGGAAAGAGTGGTGGTAGAGAATGCATTTTAGAATCATTGGTGGAGAGAGGTTGACACTGGTGGTGGAAATGACCCTGATTTACTGTATACCTGAAATCCAATTATGAAGGACTTTGTAGATCACACTGGTTTCAATCAAAAAAGATATATTCCTGCATTGGAAAATAATTCTGCCATGTTGGGGAAGGAATATCTCTATCATTTTGTGTCTATCTAAGTAATTGCAATAGACTAATTCTCCTCATACTCACTCATTCCTTTTTCAAGCACAGAATCTGACTGATTACGAATTTATCAAAGCATCTCCATAGGCACCTCTGTCACTGCTTATTGGCTGAAGTGAATTTTCAGGGAAACGTCTTCACAGGAGAAAGCTACCTTGAAAGATGTACTCTTACGCTTTGAGCTATCTCCTGGAAATTTTTACAATAAGTCTCTTGTGGTTATGTTAGGGAAATAATGCAAAAAAAATTCATACCTTGAAATGTTTTACTAAAAATTGATGCTATTACAGTAAAAAAAATTACATATATGTGAACAACTCAATAATGCTTACTAAATGCCCTCACCTAAATTTCTGATGCCCAAAATAAGAAAGAGATTATATCCGAGGGGCCTAGGGAGCGCACCCCCAAAAACACTGCATTCTGAAGCTGGTGAGTGCCTGCATTGTGGGGCCGCGGAATCGCTTTGCCCTACCCTGCCTTTGTTTACTCTGAGGACTTCGGGGAAAACTCCTATCTCTGTCTGCCTGAAACTGTGCTTCTGAACTTCCGAAGGTTTCCTCAGGGGCCTAGGGAGCGCACCCCCAAAAACACTGCATTTTGAAGCTGGTGAGTGCGTGCATTCTGGGGCCGCGGAATCGCTTTGCCCTGCCCTGCCTTTGTTCACTCTGAGGACTTCGGAGAAAAACTCCTATCTCTGTCTGCCTGAAACTGTGCTTCTGAACTTCCGAAGGTTTCCTCAGGGGCCTAGGGAGCGCACCCCCAAAAACACTGCATTTTGAAGCTGGTGAGTGCGTGCATTCTGGGGCCACGGAATCGCTTTGCCCTGCCCTGCCTTTGTTCACTCTGAGGACTTCGGGGAAAACTCCTATCTCTGTCTGCCTGAAACTGTGCTTCTGAACTTCCGAAGGTTTCCTCAGGGGCCTAGGGAGCGCACCCCCTAAAACACTGCATTCTGAAGCTGGTGAGTGCCTGCATTGTGGGGCCGCGGAATCGCTTTGCCCTGCCCTGCCTTTGTTTACTCTGAGGACTTCGGGGAAAACTCCTATCTCTGTCTGCCTGAAACTGTGCTTCTGAACTTCCGAAGGTTTCCTCAGGGGCCTAGGGAGCGCACCCCCAAAAACACTGCATTTTGAAGCTGGTGAGTGCGTGCATTCTGGGGCCGCGGAATCGCTTTGCCCTGCCCTGCCTTTGTTCACTCTGAGGACTCCGGGGAAAACACCTATCTCTGTCTGCCTGAAACTGTGCTTCTGAACTTCCGAAGGTTTCCTCAGGGGCCTAGGGAGTGCACCCCTAAAAAACTGCATTTTGAAGCTGGTGAGCAGCTGCATTCTGGGCCTGCGGGATCGCTCTACCTTGCCCTGCCTTTGTTCACTCTGAGGACTTGCAACTAGAGGCAACAGAAGCGCTCAGCCGCTTCGCTTCCCTTTGCAGCCGTGAACTCTTCCTAATCAATGAACCCCACCACAACACGCAGGAAAAACCACACTACAAGCGTGACAATGGGGAAAACTCGCAGGCAAACACCATCCATAGAGAATGAAGACGAAAGCTCGGTTGATCTAATAAATTACAACCACCTGATTAACCTTTCAGATAAGGAGTTTAGAGTAGAAATATGGAATATGTTTGTAGACCTCAAAAAGAGCATAGATCGATCTGAAGAGAACACAAAAACAGAAATCAGAAAACTCCAAACTGAAATAACAGATCTGAAAAATACGGTTGCTCAACTGAAAACCACAATGGATAGCCTCACCAACAGGGTATCAGCAGCTGAGGAGAGAATCGGAGTACTGGAAGATGAGATGCAGAAAAGCTCAACACAACAGAAGAAATTGGAAAAGAACATTAAGACAAACGAACAGGCAATGGAAAATGTACTCAAGGCATGCGAAGAGATGAAAATAGAAGTCTTTGATAAACTCAACAGAAACAACATAAGAATCATTGGAGTCCCAGAAACCCAGGAAGGAGATCTCCAAGAAGAATCAACTGTCAAAGACATCATCAAAGAGATACTCCCAGAGTTAAAGCCTACATGCAATCAAATACTGCATGCCCGAAGAATACCAGCTAAAAGAGACCCAAAGAAAAACACCCCAAGACACATCCTCGTTACAATGACAAATCCCATAGATAGGGATAGAATACTGAAAGCAGCAAGATCAAAAAGGGAAATTACATTCAAAGGAGCATCCCTAAGACTTACAGCAGACATGTCACAAGAAACTCTCAAGGCCAGAAGACAGTGGTTGGATATTGTGACAAGATTGAATGAAATGAATGCCTCCCCAAGAATACTGCACCCAGCCCGACTCACATTCAGGTTTGGAGGAAGAATACACAGCTTCACGGATAAACAACAGCTCAGAAACTTCACAGAAGATAAACCAGCCTTAAAGGAAAAACTGACAGGTCTACTCTAAGACAAGAGAGACCAACAAACACAGCAAACTTATCTACAAAGATGACATTAAATCCTATGACAATCATCTCCCTCAATGTCAATGGACTAAATTCACCAATTAAAAGACACAGAGTGGCAAAATGGGTCAAAAAGATGAATCCAACCTTCTGCTGCCTACAAGAAACACATCTGAATAGTCAGAACAAACATAGACTCAAAATCAAAGGTTGGAAGAAAATTATCCAAGCAAACAACACCCTGAAAAAAGCTGGGGTGGCCATATTAATATCAGATGACACCAACTTTATACTCAGAAAGGTAAGGGACAAAGATGGACACTATGTACTAATCAAGGGATATGTGCAACAGGAAGAAATCAGACTATTAAACATATATGCACCCAATGAGAGACCAGCAAATTATCTAATACAATTACTGACAAATCTGAAAGAAGAAATCAATAATAACACAATCATTGTGGGAGACTTCAACACAGCCCTATCAACACTTGATAGGTCAACCAGACTGAAACCCAACAAAAACATACTAGCCCTGAAAAGTGTTATGGAAGAAAGAGGACTAGTAGATATATACAGGACACTCCATCCCAAAAAACCTGGATACACATTCTTTTCCAATGTACATGGGTCATTCTCCAGAATAGACTACATGCTGACACATAAAACATACCTCCATAAAATCAAGAGGATAGAAATCTTGCAGGCTACCTTTGCTGACCACAAGGCTCTGAAATTAGATGTGAACTACAAAGCCACACAGAAGAAAAACTTTAACAATTGGAAATTAAACACCCTGCTACTGAACAACCAGTGGGTCCGAGATGAAATCAAAAAGGAAATCAAAACTTTCCTGGAAACAAATGATAATGAAGACACAAACTGCCAGAATCTATGGGACACAGCAAAAGCAGTCCTGAGAGGAAAATTTATAGCTCTACAAGCACACATCAGGAAGGAAGAAGGAGCATACCTAAATAACTTAATGGCGCAGCTTAAACAATTAGAAAATGACCAACAGAATGAACCAAAAATAGGGAGACAGAAGGGAATAATAAAGCTGAAAGCGGAACTCAATGAAGTGGAAAACCAAAAAGCAATCCGAAAGATCAACGAAAGCAGAAGCTGGTTCTTTGAAAAAATAAACAAGATTGATAGACCATTGGCAAAACTCACAAAGAAAGAGAGAGAGAGAAATCTGATAACCCGTATTAGAAATGAAAAGGGGGAGATCACAACAGAAATTGCAGAGATCCAAAGGATAATCAGAGGCTACTTTGAGAAACTTTATGCTACAAAACATGAGAACCTAGAAGAAATGGAAAAATTCTTGGACACTTATAACCTTCCACATTTAAGTAAGGAGGATGTAGCATATCTAAACACCCCCATCACTACTGAGGAAATTGAAACTGTAATCAAACATCTACCAAAAAAGAAAAGCCCAGGCCCAGATGGTTTTCCTAATGAATTTTTTCAAATCTTTCAAGAGGAGCTACTACCAATCCTAGCCAGACTCTTCCATGAAATTGAAAAAAAGGGAACTCTCCCAAACATCTTTTATGAAGCCAACATTACCTTGATACCAAAACCAGACAGAGATGCTGCCAAAAAAGAAAATTACAGACCAATATCCCTGATGAATGCTGATGCAAAGATCTTCAACAAAATCCTGGCAAATAGGATCCAATGCATCATCAAGAAGATCATACACTACGACCAAGTAGGCTTCATCCCAGGAATGCAAGGATGGTTTAACATCCGTAAATCTATTAACATCATACACAACATCAACAACAAGAAAAATAAAAATCACATGATCATATCAATAGATGCAGAGAAAGCATTTGATAAGGTCCAACACCCATTCTTGATCAAAACTCTCAGCAAGATGGGAATGGAAGGAACCTTTCTCAATCTAGTTGAAGCCATCTACCACAAGCCAATGGCAAATATTATCCTCAATGGAGAAAAACTAAAAGCCTTTCCTCTAAATTCGGGTACAAGACAAGGCTGTCCTCTCTCACCACTCCTCTTCAATATAGTACTGGAAGTTCTTGCTATAGCGATCAGGCAAGAAAAAGATATCAAGGGAATTCAGATAGGAAAGGAAGAAGTCAAACTCTCATTGTTTGCAGATGATATGATACTCTACTTAAAAAACCCTAAAGACTCTACCAAAAAGCTTCTAGAAATAATAGATTCATATAGCAAGGTGGCAGGCTACAAAATCAACCTACAGAAATCAATGGCCTTTTTATACACCAATAATAATAGGGAGGAGATGGAAGTCAGGAAAGCAATCCCATTCACAATAGTGCCACACAAACTCAAATATCTTGGAGTCAACTTGACCAAAGACGTGAAGGACCTATACAAAGAAAACTATAAAGCCCTGCTCCAAGAAATAAGAGAGGACACACGGAAATGGAAACACTTACCCTGCTCATGGCTTGGCAGGATTAACATCATTAAAATGGCAATACTCCCCAAAGCATTATACAGATTTAATGCGATCCCCTTAAAAATACCCATGACATTCTTCAAAGAAGTGGATCAAACACTTATGAAGTTCATCTGGAACAATAAACATCCTCGAATAGCTAAAGCACTCCTAGGGAAAAGGAAAATGGGAGGCATTACTTTCCCCAACTTTAAACTGTACTACAAAGCAATAGTTATTAAAACAGCATGGTATTGGAATAAAGACAGACCCTCAGATCAGTGGAATAGGCTTGAGTTCTCAGAGAACATTCCCCAGGCATACAATTACCTAATTTTTGACAAAGGAGCAAGAAATCCTAAGTGGAGCAGAGAAAATCTCTTCAACAAGTGGTGCTGGCAGAACTGGTTAGCGACTTGCAAAAAAGCGAACATAGACCCCCAGTTAACATCATGTACGAAGGTAAAATCCAAATGGATTAAAGACCTTGATATCAGACCAGATACCATAAGGTATATAGAACAACATGTCGGTAAAACACTCCATGACATTGAGACTAAAGGTATCTTCAAGGAGGAAACTGCACTTTCCAAACAAGTGGAAGCAGAGATTAACAGATGGGAATACATTAAACTGAAAAGCTTCTGCACCT
Source organism: Suncus etruscus (assembly GCF_024139225.1). Taxonomy (NCBI): domain Eukaryota; kingdom Metazoa; phylum Chordata; class Mammalia; order Eulipotyphla; family Soricidae; genus Suncus; species Suncus etruscus. The sequence goes on along the minus strand of NC_064863.1, from coordinate 11,168,150 downwards.
CAAAAGAAATAGTGCCCAGGATACAAGAGTCACCCACTGAGTGGGAGAAACTATTCACCCAACATCCTTCAGATAAGGGGCTAATATCCAAAATATACAGGGCACTGACAGAACTTTACAAAAAAAAACATCTAATCCCATCAAAAAATGGGGAGAAGAAATGAACAGACACTTTGATAAAAAAGAAATACAAATGGCCAAAAGACACATGAAAAAATGCTCCTCGTCACTAATCATCAGAGAGATGCAAATCAAAACAACGATGAGATACCACCTCACACCACAGAGATTGGCGCACATCACAAAGAATGAGAACAATCAGTGCTGGCGGGGATGTGGAGAGAAAGGAACTCTTATCCACTGCTGGTGGGAATGCCGTCTAGTACAGCCTCTATGGAAAGCGATATGGAGGTTTCTTCAAAAACTGGAAATTGAGCTCCCATTCGACCCAGCTATTCCACTCCTAGGGATATACCCTACAAGAATACAAGAATACAATACAAAAACCCCTTCCTCACACCTATATTTATTGCAGCACTATTCACAATAGCCAGGCTCTGGAAACAACCAAGATGCCCTTCAACAGACGAATGGCTAAAGAAATTGTGGTACATATACACAATGGAATATTATGCAGCCGTCAGGAGAGATGAAGTCATGAAATTTTCCTATACATGGATGTACATGGAATCTATCATGCTCAGTGAAATAAGTCAGAGGGAGAGAGAGAGACGCAGAATAGTCTCACTCATCTATGGGTCTTAAGAAAAATAAAAGTCATTTTTGTAACAATCCTCAGAGACAATTAGAGGAGAGCTGGAACACCAGCTCACTCCATGAAGCTCACCACAAGAGTGGTGAGCACAGTTATAGAAATAACTACACTGAGAACTACCATAATCAAGTGAATGAATGAGGGAACTGGAAAGCCTGTCTGGAGTACAGGTGGGGGTGGGGTGGGATGGAGGGAGATTTGGGACTTTGGTGGCGGGAATGTTGCACTGGTGAAGAGGGGTGATCTTTATAGGACTGAAACCTTATCACAATCATTTATGTAATCAAGATATCCAAATAAAGAGAAAAAAAAAAAAAGAAAGAGATTATATCCAGCATCTCAGGAACCCCCAAACATACTTTTCTAATCACCATTTATTCTTCAAGGAAAATTACTAGCCTAATTTATAATATCAAAATTTTGTTTTTCTTTCATTTATTTTTTAAATTTAAGAACATGAACTAATACATTAGGTACTCTACTTCTCTTGCAAATGACCTATTTGGTTCAATTTTTGTGTTTTGAAATTTATCCAAGTTATTTTGCTTTGCTGTAGTTTGTTTATTCTCCTTGCTGTTCATAATTCCATTGTTTAAATAGATCACATTTATTTATTTATTCATTCTTTAATTGATTAAAATTTTGAGCATTTTCAGTGTTTAGCTACTTGGAATAGTGTGACTTCTACACAAAAAAATTTAAGATGCATATTTATGCATTTCTATGAAGCATAAGACTTGGGAGTGAAGGGCAGGAGAGATAGCATAAAGGTAGGGCTTTTGCCTTGCATGCAGAAGGACGGTGGTTTGAATCCCAGCACCCCATATGGTCCCCCGAGCCTGTCAGGAGCGATTTCTCAGTGTAGAGCCAAGATTAACCCCTGAGAGCTACCAGGTGTGACCCTTTCTCCCCAAAACAAACAAACAAACAAACAAAAAGACTTGGGAGTGAAATGACTAGGTCATCAGTTATATGTAAGTCGATTTCCATGAAAAATGCCCAATGCCTTTTTAAAATAGCTGCACCCTTGAATGGTCCAATTTACTGTGTTATGGAGTCCCAATGGCTTCACAGCTTCAATTCTTGGCCTCACTGGTCTCTTCAGTGTTATTCTGATATTGTGTGGAGGGAATATTTTTTCAAGGTGTTTATTTGAATTTCCTCAATGAAATTGAGTAGCATTCCACAAATGTATTTCATATCAATTTATATGAAATACATATTCATATCAATGAGTTTCATATCCTTTTGACTTAAATACACTGCCCTGATAGACTGAGTTGTTTGATAACTAAGACATAGAAATTCTTTATATAAGTTAGGTATAAGTCCTTCATCAGATAAATGTCTCACAACCTGAGATATAGTTTTATTCTCTCAATAATTCTTTCACCTATGTGTGTGTGGTCCTCCCAATGGCTGTCAAATTTCCAAAGCTATACCCAGCAGGTTCTAGAAGACATGTGGTTCCAGAAATCAAACTCTATGCTTGTCCACCATATTTTCCACCAGTCCTTTGAGCTCTCTTCCTAGTTCCTCTCAATAATGCTCTTAATAAGCGAAATAAACTCTCATTATTCTAATTCTCTCTTGGTACTTGCTACTTTTTTGTTGATAGACTTACTGAATGGGAAAGAAAGAATTTCCAGCAGATACATACAGAGCTTGAAAACTGTGAAGGAAGAAAACAGGCATTGCTTGGCTCACCTCTCTTCATTTTACAGTTGAGTAGAGAAAGAGAGACACTGCAAGCCTGAGAGGGTGATGGGTAAATTGTTTCAAGTTGTTGCTTCTGTGAGAAGGGTGAATGGGGTGCCAGTTTAGATTTCTTGCACGAACATGTCACTCTTGCGATAATTTGGAGCAGTGGGAACAAAGCGAGGGTCACAGAGAGGTGGTACACATATAAAGCAAAGGTCAAAAGAAGTGGTACACGTATATTACACATTCTGCCTCAATGAGAGTTTCACCTGCCCCAGGGCTAGATGACTGAACCAAAATGGTAGATTTTTCTAGACCTCCTCCCTTCCATTCCTTTACCAGATGTTCAGGACATGTTGAACTCTCAACATGCAGGGCTAAACACTGTGAAGTAGTGCATGGTCTGAATGTCACATCTCATTTCTAAAAGTAGTGGGAAGGTATTTCTATTGGCCAAAACCTTGGAACAATAAAGAGATGTGGTAGGTTTAACTCTACCACAGTTTTACTCCAATTAATGGCTGTGCTGGAGCAAAAGCACCGATTACCAAAGTGGTTGGGAAATTACAGTGAAAGCCATGATTCATCTCATCTCAAGGAGCCTGAACTCACTTGTCAAGGCCCTGCCCCTCAATGGCTGGGGCCAAGTTTACTACTGAGTCAGCACCAGGAGGTGGGGGCAGGAAGGCAGAATCTTTCAGAATCACAAAGGTTCTAGGTATTTGCCTCAAGTCCAGCCCCAGGTCCTATTGCTTTACCCATCATTTTGGCAGCCCCATGGGAACACCTTGATCTCACCTTCACCTGTAAGGTGTTTTAGGAATCTGCAATCCCACCTCACCTCTCAAGATGGTGGTGGGAAGAATAATATCTCTTTGTTAACTGAAATTTGACTATTCTTTTTTGGGGGGTGGGGGACACTCCTGGCTCTGTACAGGGCTTTGTGCTCAGAGATTACTCCTGGTGTGCTTGGGGAAACTTATATGGGGTGCTGAGGGTTGAACCTGGGTTGGTACAGTCAAGGAAAGTGCCTACCGGCTGTATTATCACTCTGGTCCAGAATTTGCTAAATTCCTCTTTATGATTGAACCATATGAAAATTCAGTGACTTTCTAGTCAAAACTGGTGAACTTTAGCAGTTTCTTTTTTGGTTTTTGAGCCACACCCGGTAATGCTCAGGGGTTACTCCTGGCTATGCACTCAAAAGTAGCTCCTGGCTTGGGGGACCATATAGGACGCTGGGGGGATTGAACCAAGGTCCGTCCTAGGCTAGCGCTGGCAAGGCAAGCACACACCTTACCTCTAGCGCCACTGCGCCAGCCCAAGTTTTAGCAGTTTCAAGTAATTTCAACTCATAATAAACTGATATTGTGGAATTTTCAAGTGAATAATGGCCTTTGCTGCATTATTTCTGTGCTAGAATAAAATAATGGGAATATTTATTACTTGCTAAGTTATTTTAACTGTGACACCTTCAGTAGACACTCAACAAAGTATTTGCATTTTATGTTAATTAACTATGTTAGAAAATTCTAGAGATTTTCATCTTGTTTTGGGACCACACCTGGGATTCTTGGAGGCCTGAGCAGTTGTGGAATGATGATTAACCTACTAATAGACATAAAAACAGATTCAGGGTTGATTCATCTACGAGTGAGTCTCTTTAATGCTAAATGCAGAGCTGTGAATCAGACATCAGAGTCTTGATCTTAAATCTTTTGCCATCTATTCTTCTGTGCCTCTGGTTTCAATGGAGTTGTTCCTTTGTAAACAACTTAGAAAGGAAAGGAAAGGAAAAGTTCCAAATTATGCTGCTGAAGGTTAGCCTCATACTTCATCTCATATCCTGCCAATTCCCCAGTAGAAAGAAAGGATTTGCTCAACAAAGACAATTAAGGCTCAACTCACAGAGAAAGGGATACATATGCCATATTTTTGTACCATAAAGACACACTTTTTCCCCCCCAAAAAGTGCATCTTATGGAGCGAAAGCAGTCTGAAACTGAAGCCTGAGTGCAGGGGAAGAGAACATCTAAAAACTATGTGCATCTTATGATCAGGTGCGTCTTATGGAGAGAAAAATACCGACTTCCTTGCCCTTAACTTTTCCAGAACGTTTGTTTACTTGGAGCTAATCCTTGATTCCTCTCTGTCTCCACTTCCCACCTTTGTCCTTGCACTATCTCCTCAAGCTCCCTTTACCAACAAACACTGGATTCCAAACCAGGGTGTGTGTTAACCATAGGCCAGCAGAGGGAGAACCAACACTAGCCTCTTGCCTCTTACTCCATGGAAAACAAAACTCTCCCTTAGAAATTCCATAGTGCTTTTTGATTTGTGTCTCCTCAACCATAACCCTGAACAGTGTAATGTTTCTGAAGAAAGTGTGTTTCTTTAATCATGAAGCCAACTCCTATCTATGGAGCACTTACTATAGGGTAGCAGAGTTGCCAAGACTTTCTCATCAACCAGCATTTAAGACTATATCTGACTATCAGGAGAGATACTGTCTTATCAGCAAGTAACAGTCAGTGGGCTGTGAATCCCTGCAAAATGGCACTGTGTGTGTGTGTGTGTGTGTGTGTGTGTTTATTTTATGTATAGATTTTTTTTTCCCTGTGAAAAGCAGCCTTATATTTCATTTGTGTCTTACAGAGAGAGATCCATGTCCTGGGAGCTTAAGGAACCCAGTTAGAAAGACAGGACTAGAAGAAAGCTGCCTGCCTCTGTTTCACAGAGATTGTTGTGGAATTATTTATTGTTCTTCAGCCTCTGAGTTCTTCCTGTTGGTTGGGAGGTTGTTCCAGGGAGCGTGTCACAGTTCAGAACACTGATCAATGAAGGATGGATTACAAACTCCCCCATCTGTGTTATCTAAACTAGGCCGGAATAGAATGAAACATGCTGTCCTGGAGAGATTGTGAAACCAGTTTTGTAATCAGAAGAGGATCCCGTGACCCAGTGAGGGACGGGGGAGGGCTGAGCCAGACAATGTGAGCATTTGTTTCCGGAAGCTAGAAAAAAACCTGCAGAGCAGGGAAGTCAGGAGAAAGTTCAAGGTTATTCCAGAAGGAGAATTCAGGACGCGTCAATAGCATGTTATGGTTTACAGAGCTTCTCTACTGGCATCCATACCAAGGCTCCCCAAATTAGTTCTTGAGGTCAATACTTTGCACCTTCTTTTTTTTTTTTTTTTTGGTTTTTGGGCCACACCCGGGAACGCTCAGGGGTTACTCCTGGCTATGCGCTCAGAAGTCGCTCCTGGCTTGGGGGACCATATGGGACGCCGGGGGATCGAACCGCGGTCCGTCTCCTAGGCTAGCGCAGGTAAGGCAGGCACCTTACCTCCAGCGCCACCGCCCGGCCCCACTTTGCACCTTCTTAATCTCTACAGAATTGATGCATACACAGGTTGTCACCCACCAAGGTCACACAGCAAGCTAGAGGTGAATGCTGGAAAGGAGATGCCCCACTTTACCGATATGCACATTTAATTTTTAGCAAGAATGATGGTTACCACTTAGTCATTCCTAATTTGTAACCCCTAAAAGTGACATAGGAAAAATAAAGTCATGAAATTTTCCTTTACATGCCTGGGCATAGAAACTATGATGCTGAGGGAGAGAGAATAGACACAGACACAGAATAGTCTGACTCATCTATGGGTTTTAAGAAAAATAAAAGACATTATTGTGATAATGCCCAGAGATAATCAAGATGAGGACTGGAAGGACTGGCCCATGATATGAAGCGTATCACAAGAGTGGTAAATGCAGTTAGAGAAATAACTAGACTAACAGCTATCATGACAATGGTAGTGAGTGAATTAGAATGCCTGTTTCCAATACAGGCAGGGGGTGGGGGAGGAGGGAGTTAGTGGGCATTCGTGATGGGAAGGTTGTACTGGTGAAGGGACAGTATTCTTTTTATGACTGAAACTCAACAACAAACATGTTTGTAATCATGTGCTTAAATAAAGATATCATTCTGAGAAAATTAAAAGTGACGTAGGGGTCACTATACTTGTTTTCAGGTCGGAGCTTTTAAAGATTGTCACAAACTTGAGAGGTATATTAAAAAGATTGGATGGTCCCAGCACAGATGTTCCCTTCACACCCCAGAAACCATGAAGGCATCTGAGACTTCTCAAAGCAAGACAGAAGACCCCCGAGAGACCCTCACACAAAAGGGGAAAATCAGGAAACATTACTCTAGGTTCCTTGTTCTTTGGTGAGAAAGTTTGGAGGGGGTGTTCACAATGATTCTGAACACATTCTGAATAGGACTGAACCCCACAGTCATCCTTAAGGCCTACCACATCCAAGCTATCTCCCAGTTTCTGTTTTTTCCCTTCTTCCCCTTCCCTGGCCACTCTGGGCCTTCCTTCCTCCATGGTTATGTCTTCATAAAAGCTAATGCCAAGACAGTTTGAATGTGTAAGAAATTTACTGGGGTGGTGTTGGTATTGGAAAGACGGGGATATGGTGAGGGAGGGATGTCCAGTAGAACTGGGGAGGGGAAAGTGGATCTCTGGATTGCAGAGTGGTAGAAGATGGTTGGGACTGGCTAATGGGGAGTTCTTGAATCCAACTCACTTGATTTGAGGACCTCATGTCATATCACAGAGGGAACATGGGTACTATATGCCTGTGCTGAGGGCTCTGAGTTGAGCAGGTTGGCACCATCAGTGGTGTGGAATCGGATCCAGGAGGGAAGAAGCTGGTGCTTGGACTACCAGCAACTGGCATAATAATCCAGGTTGAGGTCGGGTTCATACTTATATCCTTATCTGTGGCCTTCATCCTGGACACCCCAACTAAGACAGGGCTCCATCATTTCTGAATCAACGGATCAGGAAAATAGACTTTCGAGGTCAGTACTTACATTACCAGTTGGTGCCAGGCACCTCTCAGCCACTAAGAACTGGGGTCTGAGCCAGTGTTGTCCAAATTGCTTCCTGCAGAGAAAGAGAGAGTGGAGAGGAAGGCCCTGAGGAGCCAGTACAGCAGGAGAAAGAACTCAAGAGGCTGCTGCCTGTGATGCAGCCTCTGAGGCAGCAGAGAGCAGGATGGAGAGGGCTTCCTCAGCAATGCCAGTGACAGGCTCTGCCACAACTCTGCCAAGGACTAAGAGATTAACTTTGACTTGGCAGCTCTGAGCTTCACTGAATGGATGCACTATTGAGTCAGGTCCAAACCCTGCCCTGCTCTGTGACAGTCACCAGCAAGACTCTCCCAGCAAGGAGCCTTTTTCACAAGGAAGCCATTTTCACAAGCTCCCTCTGTGAGCAATTGAATTTCAGGGAGGGGAAACCACCACATCCCAAGCTTTGAATACTACTGTCCCTTTCTTCAAACATTTCTAGAAGGGCTACAATGGAAGTCAGTGGAAATATACAAGAGAATGAACCACATCCAATAAGGGGTCTCATCCACCATAAGGTGTAGAATTCTGTCAGCATTAGAATTGCAGTCTCAAGACCAGAGCGATGGCGCAAGCAGTAGGGCATCTGTCTTGCAAGTGCTAACCTAGGTAGGACAGCAGTTCAATCCCCCAGCATTCCATATGGTCCCCCAAGCCAGGAGTGATTTCTGAGCGCATAGCCAGAAGTTACCCCTGAGCATCACCAAGTATAACCCAAAAACAAACAAACAAAAAAAAAGAATTGCAATTTCATCTGGCATCTTTTTTTAAAATTAATATGTGCAGCATATTAAGTCCACTAATTAATTATATTGTAGATGATTATTTATTTATAATTATATTGTCTTAATTATTTATTATTTGATTATTTATCAGTATATATTAAATAAATAATGCATTATTTATATATTAATTAAATCCCCATATTAATTAATTCCCAATAGCAAATCTGGCCTAAGAGATAATAAGTCCCAGAGAAGCAGCTGCTTAGTAAAGTGAAGCTCGTGAATATTCTCTCTCCTTTTATTTGGTCACTAACAGAAGAGTCAAGGGGTAGGTAAGGGGGTGGCCCCAGGGAAGAATTTGCAGACACAGCAGTCTCGCTTTGCCTTCAGCTGCCTGCTGCTAGCTGGGTATGAGACTGAGCTGCAGAAATAATGTGTGTTGAGCAGCTGGGGAGGCAGTCAGCCGTGACTCCGACAATGCCTGAGCAACTCTAGGCCCCTGTCTTACAAGTTTCCATCTGATAAAGGGCCAATTTGTCTGAATCATGTTTCCCAAAGGGAGGAAAATGCAGAAACACCTTAACAGGAGGATGTTTACAAGAGACTGTCTAGTCTTATATGCTGTTGCTCTAGGAGTTAACTGTCCTGGGAAATTCAAAGTCACAGAGAACTTGAATGTTTCTGGGAATTCACCTGGGATTAAAGGGTATTTTGCAGAGCAGGAGGCCGAGGATCAGAGAAGGCATGTGACTTCAGTAGAGGATAACCAGATTTAGCAGAGGCAGAAAAAAAAAAACAAAACAATTAAATCAGCAGGCAGGATAAGCAAGGACTATCTTTGAGTGTGTGCATGATTGAGATAATATTACATTATTTTATAAATAAATAAATGATTGCAATACATTGACCTTAATATCTCTCTCTCTCTCTCTCTCTCTCTCTCTCTCTCTCTCTCTCTCTCTCTCTCTCTCTCTCTCTCTCTCTCTCTCTCTCTTGGTGTGGGCAATGGGCCATACCTAACAGTGCTCAGAGCTTACTCCTAACTTTGTAATCAGAGATCTCCCTTGGTAGTGCTCAGAACTCTATTTGCAAAGCCAGGCATTCAACAGGAATTTGGTCACACTCAAGGCAAGGTCTTTAATCTCTGTATATCTCTCTGGCCAGAAATCTATTTTCCCAGGTGGCTATAACTGGAAGAACTGCATTTTTTTTTTCTGGCCATTCTACTGAAAGAAGAACATAGTTACTGCAACATCTGACCACAATGTCTTCTATTACACTATGTTGGCTCCCAAGGGTGCCTGAGTTGCTAAAGAATATATTGAATTTTCTCATGGATGATTAAACTCTTCTTTTTTGAAATCAGTGACATTCTCACCCTAATCTTAGAGCCTCTTCTGGAGACACACTCCAGGAGTGCAAATGACATAGGCTGCCTCATTTAGAACTGTCATTCCACATTAAATGGACATGACTAGATCCCCAGAGCACAAAGCACAGTTGCTCTTTTTTGGCCATTGACCGAAGGAAGCCACAAAAATAACAACTCCCAAGCAGTGGCCAGGAGATTCCAGCCTAGAGTCTACCCAGAGGCATCATGATTGAGGCTGGCATTAGTCTTACTTGTGCAGCCTCCAAATGTGGGCTTTGGACTTCTCTAGAAAAATCTGTGCAACATAAAAACTTTTGTTTTCAAAAAATAATCTGGGCCCAGAGAGATAGCACAGCGGCGTTTGCCTTGCAAGCAGCCGATCCAGGACCAAAGGTGGTTGGTTCGAATCCCGGTGTCCCATATGGTCCCCCGTGCCTGCCAGGAGCTATTTCTTTTTTTTTTTTGGTTTTTGGGCCACACCCTGTGACGCTCAGGGGTTACTCCTGGCTATGCGCTCAGAAGTTGCTCCTGGCTTCTTGGGGGACCATATGGGACGCCGGGGGATCGAACCGCGGTCCGTCCTAGGCTAGCGCAGGCAAGGCAGGCACCTTACCTCCAGCGCCACCGCCCGGCCCACCAGGAGCTATTTCTGAGCAGACAGCCAGGAGTAACCCCTGAGCATCGCCGGGTGTGGCCCAAAAACCAAAAAAAAAAAAAAAAAAAAAAAAATAATAATAATAATAATAATCTTTTAAGAGAGTCAACTAAAGTTCAGAGTAAAGCTTGTGGGAAGCTCAAAGATTCTTTTTATGACTTCAGTCCCAAAGAGACAGCCTGCCCCATTGTCCACTGACATGCCTTGGGTATGTTAGTTGTTCATTTAACTTTCCTACCATCATCTTGTCTGAAAAAATCCTGGTGAACAGTAGCTGAAATGATTTCTGGAAGAGGTTTTCAGGAAGTGGTGATAACAGCTTTATTTGGCCAGATTTTCAAATCCAGTTTCAGTTCACGTTTATGACTTTGGAAAACTCGAGAGAGAGTCACAAAGCCATAAACTCAATTTGACTCAGGGGAACTGTAATCAAGTTTCCAGAGAAAGGGTGTTGTAGGGACTGCATGGATCCTTACAGAGGACCTCAAACCCAAAATCCTAATTGGAGGTGTGCAGTTGCTGCTGCTAACAGAAGTGAGTTTAGTGAAGGAGATAAAATTTAAGTCTTCACTCCTAATCCAGACTGGAAAGTGAGGAACTTGGCTGGACTGGGAATCCAATTGACCCTAGGGCCGCTGCAGTTCTGATATCTGCCCAAGGTTAGACTCTCCTTTTAGGAAATAAAGGTTTTACTAACACCACTTGAGTATCTGCCATGCTGTCTCAGGCTGTTCTCCAAATAAACAATGAACCTCATGGCTCTCCATTAAAACCATGTTGAAGGTGCTAAGAGTCAGACCTGTGGGCTCATTTACCTAAATTTCCATGATGCAAGAAGAGATCTCCTAGGCCTTTCCCACTCCAGTGATTCTCTGCCACATGATGAAAAAAGTCTTACTATTCTCTGACTCAGCAAGTGTAACAAAAACCTCCCTCTTAAGCTCAGAGGGAAACAAAAGGCATGTCCTACAGACATCTTAAAAATATAGGACAAAAGTACATCACATTCAAAAAGATAGAGTCCAGAAAGCAAAACCATAAAAAAAGAAATTCTATGCTGGTCCTATCAAAGGTTTTCTATACCACTTATTTGACAAGACCTCAATTTTCTTGTAACAAATGGGAAACAGAATAGACACCGTATACTATACCATGGGGCATTATACCTTTCTTCTCTCCATTCTTATCTCAACCTTCTTGAAAGGTCTCACGTATAGTCTGATTTTTCTAGGTTTTTTTTTTTTGTTTTTGTTTTTGTTTTTTTGGTTTTTGGGCCACACCCGGTGATGCTCAGGGGTTACTCCTGGCTGTCTGCTCAGAAATAGCTCTTGGCAGGCACGGGGGACCATATGGGACACCAGGATTTGAACCAACCACCTTAGGTCCTGGATTGGCTGCTTGCAAGGCAAACACCACTGTGCTATCTCTCCGGGCCCTGATTTTTCTAGTTTCTGTTCTCTGAAAACTTCCTCCAAGATTTCTGGATCATTGTCTTCAGTATGCATGTTCCTGAAATATATTCTCTCTTCCTTTTTTTTTTAACAGGGATATTAGAATTTACTATAGAGAACTATTTTTGTTTTTAAAAAAGGTAAGTTTAGTACTAATGAAAGAAAACTTTTACGTATCTTAGACAAAGATTAAAATTTAAAATAATTTTATCCTTAGTAGAAACAGACTAAAAATGTAAATACCTTTAAGTTCAAAATAATAAATCATTCAGAATAGTAGATTATGCCAAAAAAAATAGCATAGCCTTACAATGTTTATAAATTTTAAGTTTAGAGGGATGCAAGATGTCTTTGATCTTCACAAAACCACCCTTGGGTATCATCAAGGACAGAGGGAAGTCTAAAGATGTTCTCACATCTCCCATTTAAAAAGTGCCACTCAACCTTGAGGTCTGATTTGAATTTCTCTTGGTCCTCCAAATTCTGTCTCCCTCATCAGCTTCTCGTATTTGAATGAGCTCTAAAAATCGTTCAAGTGACCGATGCGACTATTTTTCCAATGACCTTGATGATGTGTCAGATTTTTATTCTCATTTTCTGACCAACTGTAAGATAATTAAGATGGAATTTTTTCAATATCAAGAAGAATGTTATCTTCATTGCCCCTGCATCATCCTCCATGGTCTTTCACATACTAAGATATTATTAGTTTTTAGTTTAAAACTTATCCCATGCTAAGGTGTATCCCATACACTTCCAAATTCCTATTACAAAATTCAACCCTGAATTAATTGACTTCAAACAGCACTTCACTATCCTTTCTTTGTTTTTGTTTTTGGGCCACACCCGGTGATGATCAGGGATTACTTCTGGCGATGCACTCAGAAATTGCTCCCTGCATATGGGACTCTGAGGATTCAACCCAGGTCTGTCCTGGGTCAGCCGTGTGAAGGCAAATGCCCTACCACTGTGCTATCACTTCAACCCCATCACCTCACTACTCTTGAAGTCATCAGGGTATATCTAATTGAGCATGGCCTGAGAGTTTGAGGAAATGTCTATGATAAGGGGCTTATGATTAACCTTTATCATTATGTCTGTGCTGTGTAAGGGAAGAAAACATTTCACTATACACCAGAGGACTGGAGGGTTGGTTGATTGCCAGACTAATGTGCTAGTACAGGGGTGAAGATTCATGCCCTGCATGTGTCTGATTCTTATTTGAATACTGCCACCACATAGGTCTCCAGGTATCACCAGATATGGCTCTGAAGATCCCTTGAGAATTGTTTCCCACCCCTTCAAAATTAAATGATTGGTTTCTGTGGAATAGTCTATGTCAGAAGGATTCCAAATGGTAGAAAAGGAATCAAATAATTTCAAAATTTTAAATAAATTTAATTAAGACTTTATGGCTTACAAAGTTATTCACAGTGAAATATTAGGTGAGCTAAATTACACCAGTCCCAACACTAGTTGCCAACTTCCCTTTACCAGTGTCCCCAGGTTCCCTACCTTCCCTTTCTCCATCCCAACACTCTCTTCTCTCCCCAGGCCCCAGCTTGATCCTGAGATATGGACATAGAACTATATCACCTCTCTGCACCACCAATGTGCTAGAGGCCCTTGGCCCCTGTTCCTCTCCCCATTACTTTCCATTCTAAAGAAAAAACAATACTCAAATAAGTGATCACATTGATGCATCTTTGAAATGTTGAGAAAGAAATTTTGTTTTGTTTTGTTTCGAGTTTTTTTTTTTTGGCCACACCCAGCTATTCTCAGGAGTTATTTCTGATTCTGCACTCAAAAATTACTCCTGGTGGCACTCAGGGGACCATATGGGAAGTCAAGGATTAAATCTATGTGGGATGTGTGTGAAGCAAATGCCCTACCCATTGTACTATCACTCCCATTCAAGAGAAGGGAAGTTTTATCTTCTTTAGGGAAACCCATGTATTTGAGAGCTTAGGCCTTGACAAGCTTCCTTTTTTTATTTTTTATTTTTTGTTTACCTTCATCTTCTTTACTCTCCACTAAACTAAAAAGACACCAAGCAGTTCATCATATCTTTAAGACTTCAGAAACACACATTTTGCCTTGAATGTGACAACCCATGAGCCTGTCCAACTGAGTCATTCCCTCCTTGTTCTTCAGGGTTTTCTCCTTGCCACCATTTCTATAAAATGTCTCCCTCTGGGGCCAAAGAAATGGTACAGAGCGGGTAAGGCTCATTAATGCCTTGCATACAGCTGATCCAGGTTTGATTACAGCAGCATAAATAGTCTCTGAACACCACTTGATGTGGGATCCTCACAAAAAATTCTCCCTTTGAGCTGTGTTCCTTAGGTTATCATATACCTTTACAAATACCCTGCCACTGACTTGCTATGCTGCTCTATTTCTTCAATATATCTGATTTCCTCTGACCGTGAGACTGAAAACAAAGCTTAATCTTAATGCTAAATTCTTGGAGGTATCCAGTAAATATTTTTTTAAAAAAATATCATATACAAGAAAATACAAGAGTGACTGGTTTTCATTGTGCATTAATCTCAAAAAATAATAATCAAACTTATGCAGATGTAAAAGTAATGAGTTCTAAAAGAGTAGCTTTAGAAAGAAATACATAAAATAAAGGCTAGGATTTTTCACAACAGATTGTTCTAATATTGTGAGTAGGTTTCTATTATAAAGATGCTTAAAATAATACAGTCAGGTAATAAGTAGTTTCAAATCTTACTTCTTACCTCCTCAACGAAATAATTTTACTTGATCACTACTTTATATTCATTTTATTTAATATTCATGGATGAAATTGAATCTGTTTTCAAGTACTTGGGACCATTCATTAAATCTTTGTGTTTGAATCATGTATCTGCCTATAGAAAACTCTCAGGAATCCTTCAGCCAGCTCAAATGTTCTTGCTTTAATCTTTGTCCCTAGTAGTTGTATTATCTTGGACAAGTCTTAAATTAATTAAAATTTGGTTTCCTAATTTGGCTGCCTTTGTAATAGTGTCTTATTGATTAAATATCAAGGAAAACTGTGTGATACATTAAATTTCCAAAAGAAATGTTTAACTCTATTTTCTCTGTCTTCTCTTCATTCTATGAGAAGGTGGTTCCCTAAGACACAGGACATAAATCCTCATAGCACATTTATTATGGCTTTGGGGACAACAGGAAGTGTATTTCCCAACCAACAAGGACATTATACCAAACTAAATAATTTTTTTACAAAGGTCAAAATGTAGATTTATTACCGTCCCTTTCCTGCTTGATCCTCTCTCTTTATTTCTTAATATAACTTGTCATTAAGAAGAGATTCAGTGGATGCTAACAAAGTGAGTGGCAAGATGGTTTCTTTGCTTTCAGATACACTGATTTAAATGGTAATTAAAGTGTGGCATCTTTGTGTGCCCTAAAAGTCATAAAGAGATGAAATGGATAATCAAGCAATTTTTTTCTTTGGTTTTTGGGCCAAACCCAGTGATGCTCAGGGGTTACACCTGGCTATGCACTCAGAAGTCGTACTTGGCTTGGGGGACCATATGGAATGCTGGGGGATTGAACCCTGGTCAGTCCTAGGTTACTGCATGCGAGTCAAATGCCCTACCTCCTGTGCCACCGCTCTGGTCCCTAGTCAAGCACTTTTTAAAAACTATGTGTACTCAGAAAGTGCTTTTTCAGATTTTTATTTTAAAGAACTCAAAAATTAGACTGTGAATAATATCTAAATTGTTGCTTATGTTTAAGCTTAATTTTGTTGGAATTAATTATCCCTGCAAATAGAAAACCCTACTTTATGGGGGTATTTGACCCCAACTTTGTCATTTACAATTATGTGTTTCTAGGGTGTGTGTATGTGGAGAATAGTATTTTGCACATTTAACCTGAGCAGATAAAAAACAGGATTGAAAATTTTTTCAAATCATTTTGCCTTATGCTTGTTCAGAGTTTGGTAACTTCTCAGGATAGAAAGATCCTGGAAGAAGTGAACTTCCTATCCTGAAATTCTTATTTCAGTAGCAAAATAAATCATACAATAAACCATATCTAGCTCCAAGAAGTGTTATAAACCATCTCTGAAAGAATCACCAAATTCTGAGGGCACAACCTTACATTTTTGCTTCAAGATTTTCATCAACAGGCAGCAGGCATTCATAATAGTCTCTAGGTAAGTCATCAATGATGCTCTACGTCAGCAACCTTGCATTTAAAATATCTTTAAAAAAAATCCCATCTCACCAATTGCTTTGTGTCTCCAATCTCTCTTTAGAGAATCCTTTCTGTGCCATGACCTTCCTATCTCCTTACCTCCTCATCCTTTAAGTCCGAAGGCTCCATTCTCCTCCTGAAAATTATAACTCATCTTACAATGACATAATTTACTTGTTCTCTTAATTCTGATGATCCTTTATATTTATTTTTTCTCTAGACACCATGCTGTCTCTCTTTTGTATTACTTTATTTCTGTGTATAGCTCTGGATTCTATTAGTCTCAAAGCTTCTCAAGATCTCTAAATTCTCTAAGTTATAATATGCATATCTTTCAACAAAAATTTTGTTTCTTGCCTGTAGGAGTTATTTTTGAGAGAAATACTTGCTGCTTTAACAAATTAATCCCAAATTGTGGAATGAATTTGATCTAAAAAATAGTCATTTCTCATTTCGAGTATTATTTATTACTGGATAGTTTCTCACCACTCAGTGCTTCAAAAAGCCGCTCAGTGCAACATGAGGTTTCATCATAGTGAATGTAAGGCTTCAGGGCTCTTAGTTGTGAGCTCTGGTTTTGCCAGCTGAAAATTCTAATCTCACAAAGGGCTGTCATTTACACACTGTGTTACTTGCTTACTTGGAATGCTTTATGCAATGATCTGTATACATCAGTATGAATTGTACTTAGATGTCATCTATTGGTTTACAATTTACAACTTGGCTTCACCCAAAACAAAGATCATCCCTGATTTCCTTGTATTTGTTTCTTTACAACTTGGTTTCACCCAAAACAAAGATTATCTCTGATTTCTTTGTTTTCATTTGTTTATAACTTGGTTTCACCTAAAACAAAGACAATCCTTGGCTTCTTTGTATCTGTTTGTTTACAATTTGTTTTCACCCGAAACAGAGATTCCCACTTACCATCTTGGTCTACATGTCTAAAACCTACCTGTCTCAAGATAGGCCTTTTGTCTTTACTCCCCTGCTAATACCCCCATGGTCTTGGTACTGCATTCTAGTGGGCAGTGCTCTCTTGCTCAGAAAGCATCTTGTCCATGTGTGTTTACCCTGTCAAGCTTGGCTTAATTATTTCCTGCAGTGACCCCTGCACCAGACCTATTTCCCTGAAGTGAGATTAAGGCATGTGGAGCCTAACAGCGATTCACAAATATAATTTGAAGGAAACAAATCTAGCCCCAATGATGTAGTATTACTCAGTATCAGCTGATTGCTGTAACAAATAATCCCAAAATATCAGTGGCTTAAAACAGAGTTTTATTTCTAGTTTATGCCATAGGCCAGAGGTCTTCAAACAACACCCCGAAGGCCACATGTGGCTCACAGAGGACATTTATCCTACCTGCTGGATGTTTTTAATGCTGCTGCCTGTTCTGCTTAGCGGTCAACTTGTTCTGGGTTTACAGTGTCCATGTATGGAATGTGCACTGCACTCTCCAACTCCCCTGCTTTGTTACTGTCTCTCAACTCCTCCTCTCAATCTCAGGCAGGGATCACCAAACTATGGCCCATCAAAAACAGGCCCATAGTTACCATTGAAATACTAGTAAGTCTGAACACAGACAGAAGTAACCCCTGAGCACCACCGGGTATGGCCCAAAAACCAAAAAAAAAAGGAAAGAAATAAGTTTGTTGATTTACCTTTACATGATCTTTATTTTAAATATTATATTTATTCTTCTTTTTCTTTTTCCTTCAAAATAAAATATGTGCAGTGTGCATAGGAATTTGCTCAAGGTTTCTTTTTTTTGTTTTGTTTTGTTTTGTTTTGTTTTTAACTATAGTTCAGCCCTCCAATTGTGTGAGGGAGAGTGAACTGGCTCCCTGTTTAAAAAGTTTGAGGACCCCTGCCATAAGCCAATGTAAGTTGGTGGTGACTAAAGGAGTTATCTGCTTCACATAGTCACTTAGGAATTTATATTTGTCCCTCAAGAACTTCTTTTTTTTTGGGGGGGGCCACACCCTGTGACGCTCAGGGGTTACTCCTGGCTATGTTCTCAGAAGTTGCTCCTGGCTTCTTGGGGGACCATATGGGACGCCGGGGGATCGAACCGCGGTCCGTCCTAGACTAGCGCAGGCAAGGCAGGCACCTTACCTCCAGCGCCACCGCCCGGCCCCTCAAGAACTTCTTTACTTCTCCAATCACTCAGGTGTCTTCCATAGTTGAACTATGAAGCATCATTTCAAATCCACTTATATTCCATTTGTCACACCAATATTCTTAATCATACCAAATGCAATAGGCCAAAAGGTATTTAAGAAGAAAGAGAACACAGATATTAGAAAGCAAAGCACTTGCTATCTCTGAAAGTCAGTTTCAACATAGATAAAGCACTATTCGCAGAATAATTGAGAAATCCAGTATACGCCTAATACATTTAGCACAAGTACTAAATAAGTTGCTTGATTCTGCCTTTCAGTTATATGAGCAGTAGAAAAATTTCATTAGTTTCATAGCCACCATGAAGATTTAATGATTGGAGGGAGGTTGAACAAACAGAGGAAGACAAAAGAAGGAAATGAAACAGAGAAGAGAAGCTGAAGTAATAAAAGGTGTTGGAGATCCCACTGCTTCTATTGTGTCTTTCCTGGTGTGTAATCGTCGGTCAGGTTACATTGATGAAGGCCCGTTTCTCAGAATTCCCATGGTGAGTCACAAGCAAGGTGCAGGTAGAAATCAAGTTGGCGCTCATGTCTTTTGCAGGTAATTAAATGAGAGACAAAAATGGGAAAATACTCCTCACCTACAGAAAGTCAGTCATGCTATTCGCTTTTTACTGTTATGAGAAACTAAATCCTTGGATGGTCATTAATCCATCTTCATCAGAAACAGCTCGAACAGTTTCCCACGCGGGTCCTTCCATTTGAAGAAGATTTGGCTCACTTTAGACACTCGGGACCTCCTCACCATTAATGTCACCATGCACATTGGAGTTCCCTTTTCATCAGACTTGATCTTCTCAGCAGAATAACCCCTTTGATTCCCAGCAAAGGTTAGGTACTCCTTCCTCCATAAATTTGCATACCTTGGGGCCGGGCGGTGGCGCTAAAGGTAAGGTGCCTGCCTTGCCTGTGCTAGCCTTGGACGGACCGCGGTTCGATCCCCCCGTGTCCCATATGGTCCCCAAGCCAGGAGCAACTTCTGAGCACATAGCCAGGAGTAACCCCTGAGCATTACCGGGTGTGGCCCAAAAAACCAAAAAAAAAAAAAAAAAATTTGCATACCTTAAAATGTATCTATAAAAAAGCTCTGGCCTATAAAATTCTCCAGTCTCTTTGATGCTTTTCTTTTAAGATTTAGCACAACAGTTATGTGTTTTGGCCTGTTGAGTCTGTATGAATACGCACCTTTGTGTTTGTTTGGGTGCTTATTAATCTTCAAAAAACCCTTGTCACAATATTTTTACTATTTTCTTTGTAAACCAACAGTTCCTCATATAAAAAAATGTACCTTTACTTATATATTCCTCTTTCATGGCAATTGCACACATTAAACATATTTACAGAACAGTTATCGTCTCACTGTTTTTAATGCATTATCTCATTTGATATACAAAATAACTTACGATGTAGTAGCTATAATCAGGACTATTTTATGTACGTATATTATGTACATATAAATATGACTATTTATGCAAATATATACACAATTTTTGTTTATATGATACAAAAGAATATATCTTATATGATCTACATGAAAATATGCTCCATAATACAGTTATAAGGTAATGTATTTTGTATAATTGTGATTATAGAGTCATGAAGCTGAAAGAATTTAATAACAATACCTTTGAAGTACAAAAGTTGATATTCTAAGCTAAATCTGTCCAGTTTTAGATCTCAGTTCAATTTTTTTCCTTTGAGGGGACACTCCCAGTGCTGCTCAGAGAACCACATAGTGCTAGAAGTCAAAACAAGATTCCTGTATGCAGAGAATGTACTTTGAACCACCCAACTCTGAGTCATTCCCTGGGCCCAAACAGAAGGTTTGGTGCAGAGTGGTATGGTATGCTGTGGTGTGGTATATTGTGGTTTATTGTGCTGTGTTGTTGAAAATCAAACTCAGAGTCACTCACATGCAAAGGAAATGCTCTAGTACTAAACTACATCTCTGGCTCCATACTCAACTCTTAGCCCTAACAGACACTACACCAAAAAAACAAAACTAATGTTAATAATAGTTCCTTCAAATAAAAAAAAACCATGCAAAAATTAAGAATGCAATACCTGGGGCCGGAGAGATAGCATGGAGGTAAGACGTTTGCCTTTCATGCAGGAGGTCATTCATTCGAATCCCTGGGTCCCATATGGTCCCCATGCCTGCCAGGAGCAATTTCTGAGCCTGGAGCCAGGAATAACCCCTGAGCACTGCCGGGTGTGACCCAAAAACCACACACACACACACACACACACACACACACACACACACACACACACAAAAGAATGCAATACCTATAAAAATATATTAATGGAACATATTTCTGATACAATCTCTCTGTATAGGCTCTAGACTAGGAGTTTCCAACACCTGTGATTGTAATCACCATGTCAAAACAGTAGACATCTTACTGCCCTAGGTGAGTGCAGAGTTTCTTGAGGAAGAATATCCAGATGTTTAGGAATCAAACGTGTGAGGATGAAGATTTTTGTTGAAACAGAAGTTCTCCCACATGTCCATTGCACCCTTTCTGGAAAGAGTGAATGGGATTTTCCCAAAATTCACTTGTTGAAGACCTCACTCTCAATGCTTATCTCAATGCTATTTTTTATACCTATGTTCTAATGACATTGTGCCTTATTTTAATAGGACATGATTTTTGTAAGAAGAGAACATTAAAACACAAGAGTGTACAGAGGAAAAAAGCCTGTGAAGTTATTGGGAAAAGACAACTATCTGCAAACCAAGTGGAGAAGCCAACATCACTATCTTATTCTTCTTGACTCTGGGACTATGATAAGATAAATGTACAAGGTTTGAGCCAACTAGGCTGGTGGCAACTCCATAAATCCATTCTCTGAAGACCTATCCTCTTTCTTCAAGGCTTTTCACAAAAGAATTAAGGATGTGCTTCATTCTTTCCTGGGAAAAAAGGTAAGGATTTTAATCTTGATCTCTGATTCATTCATTTCTTTAATGTTAAGATTTTATTTTGTGTTTGCAGTGTACTTTCTCATCACTGAAAAACAAACCTATTTCTTACATCAGAATTATCAATCAGTGTGAATATACAAGCCCTTCTTTTTATTTATTGATAGAACCCCAATGGGTTGGTGCTGAACAGCACAACTTTCTAATAGATAAGGAGTCTGCTTGAGCAAATGTGGCCCATGATGTGTTACAGAACTTGTGGGTAAACTGTGGTAAATACTCAGGTATCATTCAGATGCTCCTTCAGTAAAAGAAATATTGCTCCAGCATTTGGGAATGATTGTTTTGTCTTCATCTTCAGGGAGCACAACCTTAGGAAAGATCAAGGTCATGCATTTTCCAAGGTGATTAATAAGTAGTAATCTCTGGAAGACTAACCTCAGCCCAACAAGAACAAATCTGAAGAATTGTAGCTTCTGAGATCCTCAAGGCAGATGTTCTTCCAGAAAAAAATTGCACTTAACTATTTCAATAAAAAGATGATTTTTTTAGCCCTTTATTCTATGCTTTATTTATTTACTTTTTTATTTTTTTGCACCAAGTCTAGTTGAAGTAACTTCTCATTAAAAGAACCCGGAATGTTATTTCTCAAACAGGGATAATATATAGACATAGACCCAAGGAAAAAAAATTCTAAAATGGTGTTGCTCAATTATTTTAATTGTAGTATTACTAAAATGTGTACAAATAAATTAGATATATATCCTTCTGCTCCTAGTTTCTAGAAAGCCATGCATCAAAAACACATTTGCAAATTAAATACAGGAGTTGTTATTAAGATGACAAATGGACCATAAGCTACAATGTCTTTTTCCTACACCAAATATATAGAATAAAATTAACCATAACAGTGCTATAAAACAAGGACTAGTCTCCATAGACCAGAAATTATAAACACTTGCTGAAAGGCTTGAGACAGATGGGATATAAATAATAGATGAAACTGTAGCCTGAAACATATCCAAAAAGATCCTGTCCCAGTGGGAGAGGCTTCAGAGTAGCTCTAAGTGCTGAGGCTGGACACTTGGGGCAGGAGGGAGCCCAATGGAACTGTTGGTAACCAATGTGACTTCTACAATATCATAGTTGGAGAGACCAGATGGCTTTTCCAACTCTCCCTAACTCCATCTAGGCCATATTTAGAAAAGCAGCAACAGAATGATCTGTCTGTCCCAAGGCAGGAACCATAGGAACTGAGAGACACAATAGGCCTCTGGGTGATGGATGATTCTCAAGGAAAGTAATAAGTTCCAGAAGGCATTAAATTCCAACTAGTAGTACATTCAAGAGTGTCATCATTGTGTATCATCATTGACAGTAGGCAATAAATCCAACACTCACGTTCACCAACAAAGAATCAAAGATATGAATATCTATATGAAACCAAGGTGCCTCAAACACATAAAAAGTTAATTTATTAAGAGAGGGTCTGCAAACTCAACTCATATAATTTTTTAAAACTAATAGAGCAAATATAAAGATATGGGAGAGGACATAGCATTGAATAAAGAGATCCAAATGAAATCAGGGGCAGAAAAAGTTGTTAAAAATAAAAGGAGTATTAGTAAAGAAATTGAAATCAGCATAGACAGAATTAGAAAGAGAATTAGTAGCTGGAAGATGCTATCAAAATTTTCATTATAACAGTAAAAAGTGGCAAAGATGAAAACAGGAAAGAAAAATTGAGAACCTAGAATGAGAAATCAGGTTCAAAGGGGGAACTGGAAAAAATAATAGAGAATAAATAAAGTCAAAGTAATAAATTGAATATATTCATGTAAAATTTTTTTTGTAAAAATTTTAAGTAATGCTGACTTACGGTATAATATAGTTTTTGGTATACAGTCTGTCTATCTATCTATCTATCTATCTATCTATCTATCTATCTATCATCTATCTGTCTATCATCTGTCTGTCTATGACATTGCTCCAGAATTTTAGTTTACTATAATTCATCACTAGACCATGGCAACTTTTACCCAATTTACTATTCTCCTTATTTTTCCCTTCTGTAGCCACTATTGCTTTTATAGTTTAGAAATTTGGTGTGGGCCACTATGCCTGATGTTTCTCCAGGTATTTCTCACAAGATTGCTGGGCCAGGGATTGAAACTGGGCTTCTCACATAAAATGCATATACTTCAACTCTCCAAGCTGTCCTTTTGGCTCAAAAGTTTGTTTTTAGTTTATCCATTTGTTGTTGTTGTTGTTGTTTTTTCTACTACACATGAGTGACATCAGTGTTTTCTATTTCTCTTTCTCTAAGTACTATGCGATCACTTCATTCATGTTATTTGAAGAAGTGTCCAACTTGAGGAAAATACAAGTTTACAATTTAAAATGAATCTACTAGTTACAGGCGAGGATCAGTGGAAAATGACACATCTAGACAGACCGTGGAAAAATTTAGACCACTAAAGATAATAAGAAAATGTTTAATGCATTAAACAAAAAATATATATTTCATCAATGAAAGAACAAGACTCACATTGTCACAAATATTCTCATCACAATATTAGAAGCAAGAATAAAATGTTAGATTATCATCAATATTTTTTTACCAAGTCAAATTATTTAATTCAAATGGAATGATAAAATAGATACCATTCATTCATTCAGTGGCTTGGGCATACCAACTAAAACAATTTCTAGAAATTGTACCTTACAAACTAATTGAAATAAACCCAAAAGGAAGATGTAGGGAAAAATAAAAAATAAAACAAACAAAAAATGGGGCTGTATAAATAATTAACTGAAAAAGGTGTTTGTCTTTCATAAAGCTGACCTGGGTTCAATCCCTGGCACCACAACGTGATTTCCCGAGAACCTTCATTAATAAACCCTTGTTTCAGAGCAAGGAGTAAACATTGAGTGCATCTGTGTGTGGGCCCTCACAAAGAAAACAAAGTAGGATAAAATATTATATATTTTTAAGAGAAAAGATTTGATTTTTGAAATTTCTCCTCAAATCTCACACAATCTCTACAAAGTAACTAAATTAAAAGAGCAAGGAAAAATAAAAAGTAACATTAAAATTTGGATCACCATGTTCGGACTGGGCCAGCTTCGTAGACTCATTCTTTTCTTGAATGAGATGTTAACTGAACCATAAAAGACCATGGGTATTCTACCAGCCCATATAGCAGAAACCTGGCCATCTCAGGAGGAGAGATACCACATCGGTAAGGCATTTGCCTTGCACACAGCCAAGCCAGGATCGAATCCCAGTATCCCATATGGTCCCCTATGCCTGCCAAGAGAGATTTCTGAGTGCAGAGCGAGGAGTAATCCTTGAGTGTCCCCGGGTATAACCCAACAACCAAAATAATTTTTTTAAATATTTAAATAGCCCTACCAGATTTAATATTTAAAGGAGAGAAAGGAAGTAGGTGTTTCTTGCATTTCTCCTGTGTCATTAGACAACTTGGAAAGAAATTCTATATATACAGTGATGCAGCTAAGCGGCATCATCCACTCTAGACCTCCCAATTTGAGGCATCTGCCAACACATTACTTGCCTCTGCCCCTCTTATCTTCCCCACCCCATCCACTTTCTCACACAGGGAATATAGATGTGGGAAGCTGGCAAACGGGCTACTGAGTTTAAAACACTAAGATACTTCCTGGGATATGTGCTCACACACTGCTCATTACCCACTGGGGGCAATCTTGCCCAACTGGAAGGTTGGCTCATGAGTTTCTACTGCCCTTAAGCAGAATACAATGAGTAGGCACTGGGCAGGGTGGATTATGGGTCACTCTTCACCAAGATATTCTACCTAAGAGAAATTTCTCTAAGAGTTCCCTGTTCTTTTTAATAAAGAAAAGTGGAATGTTCCAACTACCAACTTAATGGGTTTATGTTTTCCTAAAAAAAAAAAAAAAAACCATGAGTAGAGGTAAATGACTATATATTGTTTTCAGAAGTGAGATACTCAGATTATATTGTTTATTAGAGGGACCTCAAGAAAGTCTGTGGAAATTTTTCCTGCTTTCCACTATGAATGTCATGAATTTATTCTATGATATGGAAGAATTCCAATAACTTACCTGGAAATATTCAGTGTGGTGATTAGCAAAGCATTGCATTCTTTAGATGAATTTTCTAGAGTGCAGAGAAAGTCTTCTGTTCTTTGAGGAAAACTAGAGTGGTAGAAAGGATGTGTTTCCTGTGATTCTTTCCATATTCGGAGAATCACCCTATCTGGTAAAGCTTAAAGTATGTGATCTCAATTCACATGAACATGAAGTACTATTATTAAGTAGGAAAGCTTCGTGGTTGAATTATTTTTAACAATATTGATTGATTGATTGATTGATTTTTGGGCTACATCCAGGGGAGCTTAGGAATTACTCCTGGCTCTGCACTCAGAAATCGCCTCTACCAGGATGGGGGCCTACATGGGATGTCTAGAATCAAACGGGGTCCCTCCCGAGTCGGCCGCATGCAAAGCAAATGCCCTACCACTGTGCTATCTCTCCGGACCCCTTGGTTGAGTATTTTTAAAACAACAACAACAACAACAACAACAGATCCTTTGGTAATTCTTGTGCATTCTTATAGTTAAAACCAGTGTTTATGTAGGTTCTGACTTCTGTTTCTTTTTTTTTTTTAATTTTTATTTTGATCATATTGGCTTACATATCTTTCACAGTAGTATTTTAGGTACATATTAACATTGAATCAGGGGAATACCATCACCAAATTTGTCCTCCCTCCATTCCCGTTCCCTTCCTGCAACCATATCCCCCACCATCACCCCCCGGGCTGCTAGAGTAGGTGGTCCCCTCTTTGTCTAGTTTACTGTTAGTGATCATATATCTGTTTGGTCCTGGTACCCTCCCTTGTTTCTCCTTCTGTTTCATTTTTACCTCTCTCTTTTTTTTGGAAGGCAGTTTTGCAAGGCAATGCTTCCTGGAACAAATTGATCTTATATACTTCCTTATTCATTTTCTTAAGACCTGCTTTAGGCATAGCCTTTTCTTATTCACATAAACAGATTACCTGCTGCTTGTATAACCTACAATTTCAAGAACATTCGTTTCTTACGTGTGCAAAACATTTATAGTAATTTATACTTATCTATCTCCTTCATCCTATAAATACCTCCATGTGATTTGCAACAATGCTCAGTGCTGTGGAACACCGATAAATTTTGGAGAGCTTTGTCACTTGATAAAGCTTTACCAATAAAGCTTGGAAAAATAACCCAAACAATTCCCATTTTAGGAACCAGTGATCCTCAAGACATACATGAAAGCAATAACTTGTGTTCAGTTAAATAATTTAAATTAATACCTACTATTTACTATGAAAAAAATCAGCCCTTTTACTCAGTGGTTCTTATATTGACTCTATACTAATACTGCTGTTAGATATAATATTAATGGCTAATACTTGAAAAGGTAACGATTTCTTAGTAAATAAGATTTTTGTTGGTAGACAAAACCATTAAAGGCATTATTTTTTGTGGAAAGAATAAAAACACTAAGAATAGTAGATAATTTAATTGGTTGGTCCCATTTCATGACCAAATCTTTGAGTAAAAGTTAATAGTAGGTAGAAGTAGTTGCTTTATGAAGCTTCTTAAATTATTTTGGCCACAGGAGACTTCTGTTTTTAGGGAACAATTAGAATCTCATTTAATTCCCGGCTGCTTCCTCCTCCTCCTTCTCATCCTCCTCGTCCTCCCCTCACTCCGCCCCTCCTCCTTCTGTCTTACCTAGTGTTAATCCCCAGCAGGAATAATTCCTGAGCACAGAATCAGGAGTAAACTCTGAGCACTAGTGGGTATGGCCCACACAAAACAAAAATAAAACAAACAAAAAAACCCCACCAAAATTAATAGACAAAAATTAACCAAATCTTCAAATCTTCTAGTCTCAAAATTTTAAAGGATTGCATTAGAAGTTGAGGTCTTAAAAGCAATGTTGACGGGCTGGAGCGATAGCATAGTGGTAGGGCATTTGCCTTGCATGCAGCCAATCCCAGAAGGACTCTGGTTCTATTCCTGGCATCCCTGATGGTCCTGTCAGGACCTGCTAAGAGCCTGCCAGGAACGACTTTTGAGTGCAGAGTCAGGTTAACCCCTAAGTGCCACTGGGTGTGACCCAAAAACAAACCAAAAACAAACAAACAAACAAAAAACAATGTCGGAGTCCCATTCTCTGAGACATCAACTTCATTCCTCCTAAAAAATGACAGAGAAAAGTGATAAATATTAAGTTGAAATCATTACACATACTGACAAATGTTAAAACAAAAAATTTAAAATGGAAACTTTGACTTATTTAAAGGTAGATATGATGCATTTGCCTATATGTATTGTTATACCTGTAAAATAAATTTTCGATGACTTGGAAAGGTAAACTTCCTAGGGACCCAGAAAATAATGAAAGTCAGTTTTCTGAGTCGTTTTCAAAACTTTATATATTCCAGAGTTAGTTGAGGCAGCAATAAACATACAACACCAATGAGATATAGTCTGAGGGTAAAGGCACTTGCCTTGCACATTTCAACCTTGGTTTAATTTTCAGTACTGCATATGGTCCCCTGAGCATTTTCAGGAGTTATTGATACTTGAGCACAGAGCCAGATGTGGCCCCCAAAACTAAATAAATAAATCCATATAAACAAAAATCTCCTTATAATTATTTCTTTTTCTGTCCAAAGGATAGCATTTAAAAAGTAATTTAAAAATAACTGCTCTACCTATGTGAGACCTCATAGGAAAAAAACAAAAACAAGAACAAAAAACCCATGGTAGTTCCAACTCTAGCCTCAAAAGAAGGAGCCAAGTACAAACAGAAAATAACTGTCAACTCAGACTTTTACATGAAGAAAAAATTTTCTTTAGTATTGAAAGGAAAATGAAGATCTCTTCCCCTCCTTTTCCTTCTCTTGTCTTTTCATTTTAGCTGCTCTTCTTATAGTTTAATACCTTCAATGCCAGGGCTTAATACATACAACATCCCAACACCAGACTCATCACCATACAGTCTGTTTCCTTGTTGTCTCAGGATTTCCCTTTACCCCCTCTCCCTGCCTCAGCACTCCATTCTCCCTGCCCCTCCCCCCGCCCCCCCCGCCCTCCATATCCAAGTAAGTCTGTTAAGCTGTTGTTTCTTTGTTTGTTTTTGGGCCACTCCCCATTCCCGGTGGCACTCAGGGGCTACTCCTGACTCTGCGCTCAGAAATCGCTCCTAGCAGGCTCAGGGGACCTTATGGGATGCTGGGGATCAAACCCAGGTCCATCTCAGGTAGGCAGCATGCAAGGCAAATGCCCTAAAACTGTGCTATTTCTCCAGCCCTAGACAGCTCTTTTTCTTTTAATACAATAATATCTTTATTTAAGCACCATGATTACAAATATGTTTGTAGTTGAGTTTCAGTTATAAAAAGAACACCCCCCTTCACCAGAGCAACATTCCTACCACCAGTGCCCCCCATTCTCCTCCTCCCCAACCTGTTTTTAAGACAGGCATTCTATTTCATTTCATTCATTTTCATTCATTACCGTTATTATGATACTTGTTAATTTAGTTATTGCACTCACCACTTTTTGTGCTAAGCTTCATATCGTGAGCCAGTCCTTCCAGCCTTCATTTTTATTGTCTCTGGTTATTATTACTATTCTTTTTATTTTGGTTTTTGGGCCACACCCGGTGATGTTCAGGGGTTACTCCTGGCTATGCACTCAGAAATTACTCCTAACTTGGGGGACCATATGGGAAGTCGGGGGATCAAACCGTGGTCTGTTCTAGGCTAGCGTCGGAAAGGCAGACACCTTACCACTTGTGCCACCACTCCGGCCCCATCTCTGGGCATTTCTTAAAACCCATAGATGTGTAAGACTATTCTGTGTCTATCTCTCTCCCTCTAACTTACTTCACTCAGCATAGTAGTTTTCATGTCCATGCATGTATAGGAACATTTTATGACCTCATTTTTTCTGAGGGCTGCATAGTATTTCATTGTATATATGTACCACAGCTTCTTTTTTTTTTTTTTTTTTGGTTTTTGGGCCACACCCGTTTGACGCTCAGGGGTTACTCCTGGCTATGCGCTCAGAAATCGCCCCTGGCTTGGGGGGACCATATGGGACGCCAGGGGATCGAACCGCGGTCCTTCCTTGGCTAGCGCTTGCAAGGCAGACACCTTACCTCCAGCGCCACCTACCCGGCCCCGTACCACAGCTTCTTTAGCCATTCATTTGTTGCCGGGCATCTGAGTTGTTTCCAGATTCTGGATATTGTAAATAGAGCTTCAATGATCATAGGCATACAGAGGGCATTTTTGTATTGTGTTTTTGTGTTCCTAGGGTATATCCTTAGGAGTGGTACAGCTGGATCGTATGGGAGCTCAATTTCCAGTTTGGGGAGGAATCTCCATATTGTTTTCCATAAGGGCTGGACTAGCATTCCCACCAGCAGTAAATGAGAGTTCCTTTCTCTCCACATCCCCACTGGCATCAATTGTTCTTATTCTTGTGATGTGTGCCCGTCTCTGTGGTGTGAGATAATACCTTATTGTTGTTTTTGATTTGTATCTCCCTGATGTTTAGTGATAGGGAGAATTTTTTCATGTGCCTTTTGGCCATTTGTATTTCATCTTTGAGGAAGTGTCTGTTCATTTATTCTCCCCATTTTTTGATAGGGTTAGAAGTTTTTTTCTTGTTCAGGTGTAGACCAGCTCTTAGATTTTGTTGCTTTATGTCCTTTAATGTTTCTTTTTTTTTTCCTTTAATGTTTCTTACTATGGGCTTTTATTTTTCACATATAAGAGTGATCATTCTGTATCTGCCTTTCTTTATCTAGATGACTCCATTTAGCATGATACTCTCTAATTTAATTCATTTAGTGACAAATAGATGCTTTTGCCTTTTCTGATAATTTTGTAGTATTCCATTGTGTTCTTATATCATAGTATCTTTATCCTGGTATCTGCTCTTTAACAATTGGATTGTTTCCAGAATTTGGCAATTATGAATAATGCTGCAGTGAAGATAGGAACACAATGCTCGCTGTCTTTTCTAATTAGAATTTTTGGACCCTTGGATAGAGGCCCAAAAGTGGAATTGCTGAGTCAAAAGAAAGTTTATTTCTTGGTTACTTTATTTTTTTTTTATTTTGAGAAGTGACCATAATCTCCAGAAAAGTTGATCCAGTTGATATTTTGATATTTCCACTAGCGCTGAATGAGGATACCTTTACTCCACCCACACACATATCAATACTGGTTGTTCTCATTCTTTGTGATGTGTGCCAGTCTCTTTTGGGAAGTAATATTTCATTATTTCCATTTGCATTTCCCTGATGATTTGAGATGCAGAAAAAAAATTTTTATATACATCTTGGCCATTTGTCTATCTTCTTTGAGGGGTTTTCTTTTCATTTCCTCTCCCCATTTTTTTGGTGGCATTAGTTTTATGTTGGCTAAGGCTTACTCATACTTTAAATATTTTTATATTTAAATATAAATATTTCTCATATGATGGTGAGCAAGTATTTTCTCCCAGTTTGTGGGTTGTGTTTTGATTCTTGTCATTATTTTTCTTTGTGTGTGTGCGGGGCGGGGTAAATGGTCTTAATTTGATGTAATTCTATCTGTTTACTTTGCTTCTGTTTTCTTGTCCATTGGTATTGAATCATTGAAAGTATCACTGGATTTGTTGTCTTGTAAAATTCTGCATATGTTACCACAATATAATTTCTGGATTCAGGCCTGATATTGAGGTCTTTAATCTGTTTTGAGCTGATTTTTGTGCTTGGAGTGAGATAGGAGTCTAAGTTTATTTTTTAAAAACGTGAAGTTGACTAGTTCTACCTACATCATTTGTTGGAGACCTTCCTTGCTGCATTTCATGTTATTATTTTATTTGGGAAAGATTAATTGACTGTGTAACTGAGGATCTGTTTCTGGGTTCTCAATTCTCTTTCAATGAAGATTTATTGATTGATTGATTGATTGATTGAGCATTGCTCATGGGGTTACTCCTGGGTCTGCACTCAGAAACTGCCCGTGCAGGCTGGGGAACATATGGGATGACGGGAATCAAACAAGGTCCCTCCCAGGTTGGCGGCATGCAAGGCAAATACCCCACCACTGCACTATCTGTCTGACTCCAAGGAGACATTTTTATGAAAGGAAAATATGAAAAGTTGTTACCAACAGATAAACCCTAAAAGAATGTCTAAAAGGAGTTCTCTAAACAAAATCAATATAATAAAAGAAAGACTTTTGGGCCATCAGAAGGAAGAAGGAACAGCAAAATGATAAAACAAAAATATGGGCCCATGCAATAGAAATGTACTGTCTGGGGCCAGAGAGATGGCATGGAGGTAAGGCATTTGCCTTTTATGCAGAAGTTCATTGGTTCGAATCCCGGCAACCCATATGGTCCCCCGAGCCTGCCAGGAGTGATTTCTGAGCATGGAGCCAGGAGTGACCCCTGAGCACTGGCGGGTGTGACCTAAAAACCAAAAAAAGAAATAAAAAAGAAGTGTACTGTCATGTTAAGTTTCTGTGGGACTGTCTGGGGTGGTTATCTATGGCTGAAAATGTTCTACTTGAAGGACAAAGGTAGTACAAAGTTGCACAGTTTCTTCACTTCAGTCAAACTGATAATAATGTCATCACTAGGGAATTATCTAGTGCAGCCACCCAAAAATCTAAACAAACAGATAGTCATTATTAGTTGCCAAAATGTTTTTAAATAATATTTAACTCAAAAGAACAAGAAGTAAAAAGATTCTGAGGAAGAAAAATAAACTCGATCATGTCATCATAGAGATACATCAAAATTGAATTAAAGTATACAGAGAGAGGGGGAGAGAGAGCATGCCTTTCATGCAGAAGGACGGTGGTTCAAATCCTGGCATCCCATATGGTTTCCTGTGCCATCCAGGGGTGATTTTCTGAGCATGGATTTTCTGAGCATACATATATACATACATATATATATACATATATATATATACATATATATACATATATATATACAGAGAGATGTAGCCAAAGTGATAGCACAGCAGTAGGACATTTGCCTTGCACACAGCTGATACAGGGCAGGCCTGGGTTCAATTCCTGGTGTCCCATATGGTCCCCCAAGCCAGGAGAGATTTCTGAGCTCATAGCCATGAGTAACCCCTGAGCATCACCAGGTGTAGCCCAAAAACAAAAAACAAACAAGCAAAAAATATAGAGAGATAAATAGAGATCTACAGAAAAGTGGGGAAGAATGAATAATTAAAAAAATAGGGTACATACTGGAAAAGTAATTCAATATGGCAGATAGAGACACATTTCTGATTGTTGGTGCTCTAGGATTTGGGGATAGTTAGTAGAAGGAATGTCTGAAGTGTTGTAGGATGGGGTTCTTGTGATAAGAAATTTGTCTACAGCTTTAATGTAGTGGTGGATGCAAAAGTATACATGCATGAAAAATTACACAGAACTATATATACACTCAAACCAATGGAAATTTATGACTGGATGTTGGATTGTGGCTTTATAGATTCAACTATTGGGGAAACTGAGTAATGGGTGCCTGGAAACTTCTCTCATGTCTTTGCAACTTACTGTGATAATCTATAACTACTTTAAAGTTATAAAAAATAAAATGTTTAAGGACCAGAGCGGTGGCGCTGTGGTAGGGCATTTGCCTTGCACGTGGCTGACCCAGGACAGACCATGGTTTGATCCCCGGCATCCCATATGGTCCCTCAAGCCAGGAGAGATTTCTGAGCACATAGCCAAGAGTAACCCTTGAGCATTATTACCAGGTGTGGTCCAAAAACGATAAATAAATAAATAAAATATTTAAATAAAAAGAGGAGAGAAGTAGTAGAAACTAGAAAGAAAACCAAAAGCTAAAAAGTCTGTTGGGAAAGTCAGTGGAAAGCTTTCAAATTCAAACCAAAGATAATAAAATTTGTTAAATAAGAGAAACAAGTTAAAAAAGAAAGATAAAATTAATGAAACTAGAAAATATTGCTATTACGGGAACTCCTACATTTAAAATGAACTATTTTTCCCCTGGATAACCCAGAAGTACTTTCTGAAGGTCACTCTTCCTGACACCTTTACCTCACCATGGTCTTGGTATTTCTTCCTTAAGGTCTCCTTATCCTGGAAAAGATGCTTTACTCCTTAAACAAGTAGAAAGACCTCACAGTATGAAAGAATATTCCTAACTTTTATTGCAACGTGACATATGACATTAGTCATCAAGTCAAAAATTCAAATTGAGTGACCCAAAAAAAATTGCAGGAAAAAATGTACTGGAAACATTTATTTTTCATCTTAAGCAATAAATATTTACTTCTCATTTTTGAAAGACTAGAAATGAAATTCCAGATCAAAGTCCACTAGACTCCAGTTTCTTGTAAGATTTTTTTTCTTTGTAGCTTTTAGACAACTACCTCACCAGACCTTCATCTGAGCACAGATGATGGGAGATGAGACAGAAAGGACTCTCTCTGTCTGTTATTATAATTTCTTCATTGTGGATTTAGTTAATCTTTTTAACCACCATGAAGACACTATCTCCAAAAAATGTTTCATTAGGTGTGAGCTAAATGTCTAAAGACACAATTGAGTCTCTAGTAAGACACAGTTACAGTTATTTATCATCTGATGTGGGTTCCAGGAGGACTCTTGAATCTGTATTCTAGTTACAGTTGTATTCTTGATACCTGGTCCACTATGACTATAGCTCAGAAAACAGATTAAATGAATAAAAAAAACAGCTGGACACACTTTGATGTGTCTTTGTGCTATTTTTTTTTTGTTTCTCATCTATAAAAGTCAATGAGATGATTCCTGTAGAACTTTGTGTTATTTCTAGAATATAGATAGAATACAATATAGATTTTATCATTATATTATTACTATTATCATTTTTTTGCTATTTCTACCAGTAAGGTTATGCCAGCCTTTATATGAATTTCCTTTTATACTCTTTATATGAATTTTCTAATGCCAACTGGGGCAATGTTAACTGGAGAATACAGGAGGAAGCTGTTTAAAGTCATAATAGTCTTTGTTTTCACCAAATGTTGCAGGCACTCTGGGCTAAAGTTTGTGTGTTTTCTTTTTTGTTTGTTTGTTTTGTTTTGACTTGTTTTGGGCCACACCCAGTGACATTTAGGGGTTACTCCTGGCTCAGAATTTGCTCAGAAATTGCTCCTGGCTTGGGGGACCATCTGGGGCTCCAGGGATCGAATGGAAGTCCTTCCTAGGTCACTTCTGCCCCCAAATTTGTGTTTTATTGTGAAACGAGATGAGAAACTTGGATTCAGAACAGAAACGACCTACTTTGCTGTTTCTTTTCATTCTGGTTTCCAAGGTCGAAATGGTCTGACCTCTACATTACTATTTCTATGATGTTGACAGCCCTCTTTTAGGTTAATGAAGGGAGGAATGGGGGAAAAACATACTTTTTGCTAAAGCTTGATAGCACCTTCTCAGAAAACTTTAGTAGCCTAGCATTCATTTTAATATATTATCCACAAACAGGCAGTTGAAGATGTGGGCTACAGGCCTACAAGTCTGTGTTTTAGTGGAAATTATAGATCTTCTGTCAGAGCAATAAAATCCAAAACTATTGGGTTAGAACTCTCAACATTAGTCAGACCCTCACCCTTTGTTTTATTCTATTTGTTTTTTTTCTTCCAAGAGTTTATAATTTTAATTTGTGGAACCTACCTTAACAGTAACATACATTAATTCACAAAAAAGTATTGATGATCATCTACTGTCCATGTTGTTCTAATTCCAAATCCCAGTACTCTCAACTTATTGGTGACCTTTGGAGTTGTGGGATGTTCTGATCCTGGATAATGACATGAAAAATAAATGAAACAAATAGAAGCTTCGTTGTTGAGGCAATAGAAGGCTGTTGTCTCATCATATCTACGTAAGTATTTTCCTATGCTGTCAATTCCTCTTAAGGAGTTAAGTCTCATCTGTGTTGATCTGAAAGTTGAGTCAAGTAATGAGTTAAGTTGTCCCATCTCTTATTTTTGAGGTAAAGAGAAAGAAGCTATTGTCCTATCTTTCTTTCTCCACCGTGCTGTCTCTCAGGCCTCCCTATCTCTCACAAATGCTTCACAGAATCCTTGGTTAAAAATAAAGCCTGCTTAGGCGTGGGGTGGTATCATGGGATACACTCTGGAATACTGGTGGAGGGAAGTTAACACTGGAGGTGGAATTTGTCCTGAAACGTTGTGTGTCTGAAACCCAACTATGAAGAACTTTGTATATAGTGATGGTTTAAATAAAGTTTTCTTAAAAACAAACCCTCTTTGATTCTTAACATTGGGGTTGCTATTTGGGGAAGAATTCAGCACAGCTAGGAAGTAGCTGAGATTTGTGCCAGGGCACACTGCCCACACAGGTATGTGGCCACACAGACAGATGTCAGATGTCCAAGGCTTCCTTGAAAAATAATCATTGTGGGCCTGAGAGATAGCATGGAGGTAGGGCATTTGCCGTGCATGCAGAAGAATGGTGGTTCAAATCCCAGCATCCCATATGGTCCCCTGAGCCTGCCAGGAGCAATGTCTAAGCGTAGAGCCAGGGTAACCCTGAGCGCTGCGGGGTGTGACCCCAAAAACAAAACAAACAAACAAAAAAAGAAAGTAGCTAATCATTGTCCCATGCCTTTCCTTTGGAGATAGAGATCTTGATAGGCAATAGTCACCTTCAACATACAAAATCAAACCAAGTGCATCTACAAAATTAACAGAATTGCTACCACTGCCAAAAGATGGGGTCCCATGTATTTTCTTGCACTATTTTATTGTAAACTACAGCTACTGAAGGGGAAAAGTATGTTGGCTGATTCATTCCACAGTGAGTTATTTTAGCCAGGGTTTCATTTCTTCCTTTTTTCCTTACCCATTTCCCTTCCTTCCTCCCTCCCCTCCATATTTTCATCCCTCCTACAGATGCTCTTTATTCTTTTCCCTCCTTCCTTCCATTTCTAAAATCATTAACTTATTTTTAGAAAAAATATTAATTAGATGGCTAACTACGAACATGTTTGCAGTCATGGTGCTTAAATGAAGATATTATAATTTAAATAAATCCTTGTTTTCTCCCTTATTCTTGTAAATATATTTAAAATTAACTCCTCATTTTGAAAAATAATAAAATTGAACTATATCCTTCCATTTTCTTCAGTTTATGCCCAAACAAACAGACTAGAATTTAATGATAATAGCTAATCTTTCTTGGTAGAGTCTGATTTGGGAGCAATTAAAAACATTTAAGGGGGGATGGAGAAATAGCATGGAGGTAGGGTGTTTGCTTTGCATACAGAAGGATGGTGGTTTGAATCCCGGCATCCCATATGGTCCCCTGAGCATGCTGGGCGTGATTTCTGAGCATAGAGCCAAGAGTAACCCCTGAGCACTGCAGGTTGTGACCCCAAAACCAAAAACCAAAACAAAAAAACTTTAAAGGGCATATTCATACTATTACTCACTGAAGTGCGTAGCACAATATCAAGGATATAGAATCAACCTAGGTGTCCAATGCCAAACAAATAACTAATGTATAAAAATATAATATATGTGCATAATAAAATTCTATGCAGCGACAAGAGACAAAATCATGATGGGGCCAGCGTGGTGGCACAGTGTTAAGGCATTTGTCTTGCCTGTGCTAGCCTAGGACAGACTTCCATTCTATCCCCCAGTGTCCCATATGGCCCCCCAAGACAGGAACAATTTCTGAGCCCATAGCCAGGAATAACCCTTGAGCATTATTGAATGTGGCCCAAAAACCAAAAAAAACAATATGAAATAATGAAATTTTCTGCAAATTGGATGGCACTGCAAGATATTCTCTGAAGTGAAGTAAGTCAGAATAAGGACAAATACCAGATGATCTCTCTTATATGAGGTATAAGAATAACAGGAAAGGGGAATACATGCAAAGTATAAGTGGGGATACATATATTATCCTTGGTTCTAGATTATAGAAGTGAGAAGGTCAGGGAAGGAAAGAAATTTAGGGGGAAGTATTAAGAGGCAGATGGGATGTAACAAGTATAGAGGGCAAGTGCCTTATACTCATAGATGATGTAGAAGTGTTATATGTGATGTCTCTAAACCACAGAGCCTAAAACAAATATGCATAAAACCAAACAAAAATCATCAAATTAAAAATGTTCTTGTTTAGGAGGAAGACTGGAGGGGTGGGAATAAACCTGGGGGTGTTTGTAGGGGGAATTTGACACTGGTGATGGGATTGGTGTTAAAAACTTGTATGCCTAAAACTGTATTAATAATGAATTAAGAATAAAACATGGAAGCTTAATTAAAAAATTTAGTGACTGGTGACTCCCAATCAACGAAGAGCTATTCCCTGTGCTCAGCATGAAAACCTCATGCTAACACCCCACACACATCTTGGGAGACAACAAAGTCATTCTGGGGGCTGGAGTGATAGAGATAATACAGCTGGGAGGCACTTACCTTGCATATGCCAGATTTAGTACTGGGCATCTTATTTGGTTCCCCTCAGCACTATCAGGAGTAATTCCTGAGTGCAAAGCCAGGAGTAACCCCTATGCATTGCCAGATGTTTCTTAACCTCCCACCTCAAGTAGATACATAAAAGTCACTGTGGGTATGTTGGGAAGAGAGGAATATCTCAAAGGATGAGCCAAAAAAGGTGGAAATTAGGCAAGAATCAAGGATAATTGTGTTAGTATATCATTTTAAGCTTTATCATTTACTCGAGTCATCCTTAGAAATTAAGGTTGTCTCAACCAAGAACTCCTCCTCATTAAAGTTGGCAATTTTAGTTTTGAAAAAGGAAAAAATAAACAACCAACTTATCGGAATCAAACACAGTGATCATTTCCATTACTAAGATCATTTTCATCACAAGAGTAAAAATGTCAGATTCACAATTCCCTAGATAAGTGATATTATGTAGTTCCTTAATCTAGAATATAGTTAGACCACAGTACAGAGAGCACAGAAAGTACCCTTCCTCTGAAGGGGCACTATTGACTAGTTAACTGGCCCACCCCCTCAATATATTGGCACCCCTAGATACAGAAATACTATCCCAAACCCTGTCAGAAACTTTGGCAGCCTAGGGCACAAAGAACATACTGATATATTTTTTGATTTTTGTTTTATTGAAGGTTCCTACACCAATGGCCTGGCTTCTGAGAACTGTTTTCAACTAATAATTTCTCTTTTTTTCCCCTAGAAATTATAGCCAGATTTTTTTGTTCAGAATTTCTCAACTGGTGTCCTGGAGGTAGTGAGATCTTGAATTTTCATAGCTATGCTTAGAGGTATTCCTGGGCTGCAAGGACTTGATTTGCTTTTATTGGTTTGTGGGTTAGCTTTGGGAAGGTTCTGTTGGATTTAGTTCAGTGCCCCGAAAGTGGAGGCATATTGTGGTTTCCTGATGTCAGTGACATCACTAGAAGTTCTAAACACTTAGATGGTCATAGCTAATTAAATACTCACAAGTTTAGTTTTCTTCTAGCTTCCAAGCACTATAGTCAGAGAGAGACAGAGTGAGACAGACTGACAGAGAGTATGCGTTACCATGATATTCCAGACTTTTATGCAAACTTTTCATTCCTGTGGAGAAATTTAAATATTTAGAAGCCAATATAAGAGACAAGTTACACTAACTTTGACACATACCTAGATAGTGTAGTGTTCACACCAATTGTAGTCCAATGATAGTCTTTGATAGACCTTTTGTTTTATAAGTTGAGACTAAGAAGAAAATCTACAATTCACATGGGGTTTGGCATGTGCCATTGGGTACATGAGCAATTATTCTCCATTCCCATCAACAACTTAATCAAAAATATGAGGGAGTGGGAGAGTGATAGTACAGTGGGTAAGGTGCTTGCCTTGCATGTGGCCAAGCTGTGTTCAATCCCCACACCAAAAAAATGTAGAGGCAGGAGGATAGTATAGGCAGACATAGAAATTTAGCAGGTAGAGAAGATAGTAGAGGCACAGAGTAAGGCACATGCCTTGCATATGATTGACCCTAGTTTGGTCCCCAGTGCCATCACTGGGTGAAGCTATGAATGCCCCCAACCACCACCAGGAGTGACTTGGATAGTTGCCGGTACCAGAGGCCTAAGTAGCACCACATCTTTAGGCCCTTATATATAACTGCTAGACCAATTGGCCAAGAAAAGACAAGAGAGCCTCATTATCAAAACAAAAAAGGAAGACACTTGAGACATTCTATTTCAGTGATTTTCCAATATTTTAAAGACATGAAAAATGCTCTGTAGAAATGAAATTTCTACAACCAAAGTCTCTTAGATAGATCCAGAAAAATGTCATTGATGGAGGTAAAGAAAATGGTGGATTCTGCCTGCTTGGTCTTTCTCATTTCCCTCTTGTTTAGAATTCTCTGGGAAAGCTCTCTAAAACTCTAAGTATGACAAAGTTGATGTTCTGACTGCCACATATCTAGTTTAACTCATCATTATACTCTAAGAGAAGGAAGGTGTCTCTAAAGCTAAAGAATGGCCTAGTTTGCCTTGAACACTCATATTTCATATCCTTGAATTAGACACTAGAGATAAAGGAGATATATAGAGCTTAAGCTCTCTTATTTCCTGAAGCAAAAGCCAAGGTTTATGGTTTCTATAATATGAAAAAGACAACTTTGATTCAAAATTTTTCTGGTCAGAGTTAAACTAAGAAACATGCTGCATATTTAAAACTCAGCGCTGAGATTATATACTCACAGTAGGCAAAAGCCGGCTCCCTGTGTGTGACACCAGGCGGGGAAAACCCACGAAAGTACACCGGCCCAGTGGGGCCCAACTGTGAAAAACTGTGAGTTTGACCTGTCTATGTCTGTCTACTGTCCTCTTGCGTGAAACTCTTGCGAGTGGGGCAAAAAGAGGCTCCAGAAACCTCGCTCGCCCAGACGCCATTTTCAGGGAGGGACTACAGAGCATGAAAACCGGCAAGACTTTGCAAAAGCCGGCTCCCTGTGTGTGACACCAGGTGGGGAAAATCCTCAAAAGTACACCGGCCCAGTGGGGCCCAACTGTGAAAAACTGTGAGTGTGACCTGTCTATGTCTGTCTACTGTCCTCTTGCGTGAAACTCTTGCGAGTGGGGCAAAAAGAGACTCCAGCGGAGCACGGCCGCTCTGCTTTGCTACGCGGTCATGCACTCTTTCTAAGGAAAGAACTCCATTGCAACAAGAAGGAAAAATCACACTAAGAACGGCGCTATATCACAGAAGCAAACATTTCTCTCCAGACTGTCTTCTCTGTTGCATGCTCAGGCCTAAGATTTGACCCAGTGTGAGGCTTCATCCACAGAGGACTCCCCTCCCTTAGAGGCAAGTCAGCCCATCCAGAAAGGGAGGAGCCAGAGGAGTGTGCTGCCTGCATCATATAGACAATGAATACCACCACAACACGCAGAAAAACCCACAATAAAAGTGTGACAATGGGGAAACAACGCAGGCCAGCATCAGACATAGAGAATGAAGATGACAATTCTGAGGACCAGATAATGACCAACCAACTAATCAACCTCTCAGATAAGGACTTTAGACTAGCAATATGGAATATGCTCAACGGACTCCAAGAAACCATGGATCGAGTTGAACAGAACACTAATAAGAACCAAGAAAATATGAAGACAGAAATCACAAACCTCCAAACTGAAATAACATGTCAAATAACAGGACTGAAAAAGTCAGTAAACGAAGTGAATGACAAAATGGATAAGCTCTGGGACAGGGTATCAGAAGCTGAGAATAGACTTGGTGCTGTGGAAGATGAGATACATAACAATTCCATACAGCAGGAGAGATTGGACAAAAAACTTAAAGCAAATGAGCAGACAATGGAAAAATTAGTCAAAGAATGGGAACAGATGAAAATATAAGTCTTGGCCCCAGGCGGTGGCGCTAAAGGTAAGGTACCTGCCTTACCTGCGCTAGCCTTGGACGGACCGCGGTTTGATCCCCCGGTGTCCCATATGGTCCCCCAAGCCAGGAGCAACTTCTGAGCACATAGCCAGGAGTAACCCCTGAGCGTTACTGGGTCTGGCCCAAAAACCAAAAAAAAAAAAAGAAAGAAAATAGAAGTCTATGATAAGATCAACAGAAACAACTTAAGAATCATTGGAGTCCCAGAGACCCAGGAAGAAAATTTCCAGGAAGAATCAACGGTCAAGAACATCATTAAAGAGAAACTTCCAGAGCTAAAGAATATATGTGATATACTCACAGTAAAGATGACTAAAACCTAAATGTGTGGTCTGGACAGTATTATATGACTCAAAGTGGTTAATCATTTGGAAAAGTTAGAGAGCAGAAGTGTAGGCCACTGGCTCCTCCGTTTCCAAAATGTTTCCTCCATATTTCTAGCATTTTCTGTCTTATTGTCCTGTCCCTTAGAGAAGGGAGCTAAGTCTGAGAGAGATTTGGGGCCATATTCACTGGATACTCAGGAAATATTCCTATCTCTCTTCTCAGGGGTCATTCCTGACATTTCTAAAGTGACCATCAGGTTTGAAACAGAGTTGACTTTATGTAAAGCAAGACATTTAACCAAACCTGAAAACTTTGGAAACTGGTCAAGAATGACCTTTCAGGGAGAAACTGGCTGTAATATCTGACTAATAGTAGTAGACAGTAAGAATAAGCAAACTTAAATGAGGGATTTAAAGGCAGGCATGGAGACATGTATTTTTCAGGTGTTCCTTCTCTGCACATTCATGTGCCAGTGCACTCTCAAACACTTCATTTCTTTTGTCCTCACCACTCATCTGGGAAATAACTGAAAATATGTCCTCCAGATCATTGACCTCAGAGAAAACGGTAGCATGGAGAAGCTATTTTCTGTCCAAGGTTTCCTGTACAAGAAAGGTGGAGGCTGGATTTTGTGATCCAGTCTAGGATGTTTTATCTTGAGTTTTACCTTCCAAACAATAAAGGTTTGAATGTTTATAGAGAAACATGGTAAAAGAGCAAACAAATGGCCAAAGGCAACAGAACCTGAGAACTGGTCTATAGAATTGATTTTAGTATGAATGAGGGGCAGAGATAAGAGGGAAGGTTGAGTCAAGGATGGAGGTTAGTGGACTTTGGTCAGTGATGTAGTTTTGGAGCCTTGTATGCATGAAGCCCTATGATGGGTAGAATTATAAATCCTGGTACCTCAAACTTATAAATAAAACTCTAGGACCTGGGAAGCAATATTCAACATGGGAAATAATCAAATGTCAAAGTCTTTTAAGAGCTTCATCACAGTATTTTATTTTTCTATTTTCTAAGTTACCCCTAAACAGTAACAGTTATAGCTTGCTTACTTTTATTCAAATTGT
Source organism: Suncus etruscus (assembly GCF_024139225.1). Classification (NCBI taxonomy): domain Eukaryota; kingdom Metazoa; phylum Chordata; class Mammalia; order Eulipotyphla; family Soricidae; genus Suncus; species Suncus etruscus. The sequence continues at coordinate 11,125,798 of NC_064863.1, read as the reverse complement.
TGTTATTTTTATAGCAATAGCTGGCAAATACTGGAATGGTAAATACCAGTTTTGTAGTTGCCATTTATTTGTGGGAAAGGTGGCAGTGGTCCTAGCCCATATTGGAGAGTGGGGACCACTTAAACCCCAGAACAGTTGGTAGTAACGAAATCTGGGAGTCCATCTTTTTGTGGCCCATTTTGCTTGCTCGAAATAATCATGCCCTAACCTTCAGCTTTTCTCTGTTACTCATCCCAATCCAGAATCTAGACAGTAGTCTTAAGTGTTCAACATGGAACCCAAAAGACATCAAAGGGGTATTCTGAAAAAAATCAAACGAAGTCAAATACTAGTGAGAAAAGAAGGTGAAAGGGCATTTGGGACCAAGATCTTTCAGCTGTGACTGAGAATCAGAAGAATATTTTAAACTTTATTTATTTATCTATTTATTTATTTATCTTTGGTTTTTGGGTCACACCCAGAGATGCTCAGGATTTATTAGCTCTACACTCAGAAATCGCTCCTGGCAGGCTTGGGAAACCCTATGGAATACTGAGATTGGAACCAGGATTGCCCTATGTTGGGCACATGCCAGGCAAACACCTTACCATTGCGCTATCCTTTGGCCTCAAAGTTTATTAATTTATTATTGATTGATTGATTGCTTGGTTTTTGGGCCACATCCAGCATTGCTCAGGGTTTCTCCTGAAATCACCCCTGAAATCACCCCTGGCAGGTTGGGGGACCATATGGAATGCTAGGAATCGAACCTGGTCCCTCCCGGGTCTGGCACATGCAAGGCAAATGCCCTACCTCTGTGCTATCTCTTCGGCCCCAGAACAACTTTTGTAAGAGAATTAGAGTCTGAACTTGATGAATTCTTCCTTTTCTCCCTGTCTTCCTTCTCTACCTTTTCTTCTATCTTTCTCTTTTCTCCCCTCATAGCCTAAATGGCAGTTACAATAATGTAAATATTGACTTCACATGCAGGGTTAGTGTTTGGAAACAAACTCTGCTCTTGGGTTTGTTCTACCAGGCTGTTTTACCACCATTTCAATATTAAGACCTCAACAAGAAGCTTAGAAACAGAGAACAGTACTGAATAAAGCTGACTTTGCCTTTTACTTGGTACTGTCTGAATTAAGTTGCCTCTCTTGCTCCATTAGTGCTGAGACATGTCTAATGAGATTTGCAGAGTTTGGGCACCTTGCTAGTAAAATCTCTGCCAACCCTTTCCTGATCTTTGACCTCAAAAAACAAAGTACAGCAAAGCTGAGGTTTGTCATCCCAGCTCTTGCTTGATATTTTTAAGTGTTAACTATCATGCTCAATGTTCACTTGTCAATTGTTACCTTACTTATGGTAAGCTGAGGGCTTACTTGATAAGCTGAGCACTTCACTTTTGCTTCCAAGGTTAGCAGAGACAGAAGGCAAGTCTTACAAAGAGCTTGTCCTTTATGCCACATATCCATGCAACTTGTATTAGTTTATCCTCATAGCTGTCATAAGGGGGTAGGGGTGGCATTTGGCATTTGGACCACACCATGTAGCTCTCAGGGCCAATGCCTGGCTCTGTGCTCAGGAAGGAATCCAGGTTGCTTCTGGAGACAAGATATAGCTTAGGCTAAATTGCATGCAAGGCAAGTAACTTACCTCCTGCACTGTCTCTCTAGTCCCCGATGACAATTTAAGTAAGTGTCCCAACGTCACACTGTTAGGAACTGTAGAAGCCAGTCTTTAGGGTACACTTCTCTGGTCTACCCAATATCCCAGTTCCCTCTTACACACACAGCCAGGCTCAAAAATTCGGCTGGGTCTCTACAGTGTTTCTCTTATAAACTCTAGTCTGAGGACTGATCCATTTAGATTACACAGCTTGGCCCCATTCTTAGTTCCTCTCTCACCTCATCCCAACCTATGCAGGCCCTGAACTTGCTTGTTTTCTGCTTTGTGCAGTTCTTCATACCCTCTTCCTTTTTTGTTTCACTGACACCTCTAAGCCAGTGCTCTCTGATATTATGTCTGAGCTATGTCATTGCTCCCCAACCTGGGTCCCCAATTCATTCTTTCATTCTATACTGAGAACTTGGTTCCCCTTTCTAGAACATTACTGGGCACACATTGACTAGCCAGGATAATACAGAGTAATGCATGAAGTGGATGCTCTGCCCAGAATCTAGAATACTAATACTGTATTGAGATTTATACCTTCTCTGGTCCAGTTCAGTGGCAGACTCAGCTGATATCTTGAATGCATTGGTCATAATGTTCCCAGGGTAGCCCCAGTAAGTGAGTCTTTAGACAGGAAGTGACATCTTTACCTTTGCTTCACAACTTAGTATCCAGAAATGATACCAGGATCTTTCCCCATGGAAACTTCTTTTTTTGGGGGGGCGGGGGAGTCACACCCAGCAGCGCTCGGGGGACCATATGGGATGCTGGTATTCAAACCACCATCCTTCTGCATGCAAGGCAAACACCCAACCTCCATGCTATCTCTCTGGCCCAAATATGTGTTTTATTTTTTTTGGGGGTTTTTTTTTTTTTTTTTTTTTGGTTTTTGGGCCACACCCAGCAGTGCTCAGGGGTCACTCCTGGCTGTCTGCTCAGAAATAGCTCCTGGCAGGCACGGGGGACCATATGGGACACTGGGATTCGAACTAACCACCTTTGGTCCTGAGTCGGCTGCTTGCAAGGCAAACGCCGCTGTGCTACCTCTCTGGGCCCCAACTATGTGCTTTCTTGAATGCAGAAGACAGAGGAAGGATGATATCCTTGGACACTTATATACGCTGACTTATAGAGATACTAAGCTCTGATATTTCTTGTAGATGTGGGGAGCTCCATCACCGAGGTACAATTGCCACCTATTTAAAAGCAGAGAATTAAATACATTCTTCGGGCTGAAGCAATAGTACAATGAGTAGGGCCCTTCCTTGCCTTGCATTTGGTCAACTCGGGTTTGATCCCTGACATCCCACATGATGTCTAAGCAGCTCCAGAAATAATTCCCGAGTGCAGAGCCTTGAGTAAACCCTCAACATCACCAGGTGTGACTCCCAAGCAAAACAAACATAAAACCAAAAACAAATTTTAAATAAGACCAAATAGTCAAAACCAGAAGAGAGCAGGAAGTAAGAATCAGACTGTGTGGGGGGGCACCCCACGGTAGAATATGCTGGAGCATCAATCAAAGTAGGATGGCCTAGAGATGTGGGATTGGGTGCAAGCTGAATTTCTAGGGTAGTAAGAGCATTCCGTGAAGGGCAACTTGCACTGGTGCTCAGGCCAGTGGTCCATTGACTGTTCTGAGCAGCTTCAGATGCCTCAGAACAGAGAAGAAAACCTGCCTGTGTCTCTCAGCTCAGAATCTGGGCATTTTGGGGTTAAAGACTGTTCCCCACTCAGGGGCTGTGTTACCATAAGTAAGATACCAACTCTCTGAGCTCCACTTCTTTCTTCTTCAAAACCAACTGGGTAATAATAAGTGACTCATGTCGATGGCATGAGGTAAGCTTTCCTGCATACAGGGAGGAATGGGAAGGAACTTTTGCCTCCTGGAGCCAGGTCTGCCCTGCTTTGCAGCAGAAATATCAACTCTGGTGTCTCCCAGCTGAAGCTCTTTGTATAAGAACCTTTTGCACTCTAGGTACCAGAGCAGGGTCCTTTACAGTTGGCCTCCCTGAAGTTCTTTTTCCTGGCCTGGGCACTGGGTGGAAAGAGCCACTAGTGTTGATTTGCTGAGTCACCATGCTGGGCTCTCTCCTGGCTGGCGAATCTGAGGCCTTGGACTCCCAGCAGAGGGAACCAGCTCCCCCAGAACTGCTTCTGTTCCAGGGAGGGAGGGCTAGCAAACAGGGTTTTATGGAAGGGTGAAGGGAGAGAAATCAAGCTACTCTATCAAAGAGGAAACAATAGAAGTTTTCTTCTAGACACGGTGGGCTGTTGGCCAAGGCTGGGTGCCAAGTCCTGCCCACAGAGCAGGGAGCACTATCATAAAGCCTTCTACTGAGAATCTGCCTCCATCCAACACTCGAGCAAGCAGCCAAGGGGGCCTGTGGGTCTCCATTGAGTTTTACCACATAATAGGGATGTGTCCTGGAAGGACCTTAGAGACTCTCAGTCCCTACGATCTCATGAGCGTGAGTGTTTTATCCTGGATTCATGGCAAACCCCCCCCCCCCCCCAGAAAGCTGGGTTAGAAAGTCAGTTAACTGGTGGAAGATCACATAGTGGTGATGGCAGAAAGGAGCCTGTGCTCTCCAGAGCAGCCTCAGGGGCACAGACTTGTGGAAACATGCAACAGTGAGTTTTACACACAGCAGATGTGAAACAAATAGGCCTGGTCTCCCAGCAACTCCTTGAACATAGATTGGAATCTGGATTCCTTTTTAAGCCATCAACAGTACTAGAGATAGTACGGAGGTTGAAGTTACTTGCATGATGCTGATCTCAGTTAGATCCCCTGATACTTCATGGTACCAGATCCTTGGTACTTCTAGGGGTGAGCCCTGAGTACAATGGCAAATAAATTCTGAGACAGCTATGTGTGGCCCCCGAAACTAATAATCATCATCATCATCATCATCATCATCATAATAATAATAATAAAGCAAAAAGGGCCAGAGAGATAGCACAGCAGGTAGGGTGTTTGCTTTGCTTGTGACTGACTTGAGTTCGATTCCTGGTACTCCTCAACCTGCCAGGAGTAATTTCTGAGTGCAAAGCTAGAAGTAAATTTTGAAGGCTGTCATATATGACCTAAAACAACCAACCAACCAAACAAAAACAAAGCAATGAACAACAGTAAAAATCAAGCCAACTACATTGTTCTCCAGGCTGATTTGGGTCTGGGAAGAGGTGAGAGATAGCTCCTTCTGTTCTAGCATGTTAAAAATTAGTACATGTCACAGTGATGGAAGGCAGGTGTGGACAAAAGGCCCCAGGAATAAGGCCTCATCCACACCACAGAGTTCAACCCAGCTCTGTGTACTTAGCAAATATCTGGGTCTGACCTTATTTGGAAGCAGTGAACTTCAACCTGCCTGTCCTGCTTTTTGTGGGGCTCAGGACTCAAGTATGTAGGTTGTAGAAATTGTACAGACTCACCACAGTTAAAAGGTCAGGGGCAGAGAGGTGTGAAGGCCCTGTAGGTCCCACACACATCTCTACTAAGCCAGCTCAGAACTAGGTTACTCTGATTGTGTGCCCTGTCTAACCAGGGTTTTCTAATTGAAGAGTTTGTTAAGACACAGGGTTTGAGGCCAGCGAGATAGCAAGGAGGTAAGGCATTTGCCTTCCATGCAGAAGGACTGTGGTTCGAATCCCGGCATCCCATAAGGTTCCCCGTGCCTGCCAGGGGCGATTTCTGAGCATAGAGCCAGAAGTGACCCCTGCCAGGTCACTGCTGGGTGTGATCCAAAACAAAACAACAACAAAAAAATCATACAACAACAACAAAAAAAAGACACAGGGTTTAATCTTTGCATGGTATCCTGAGTATTGAGCCTAGAGCACTCCTAACACAGGGCCTCTCTGAGGTCCCCAAACCAAATAAAATGCCAAAGCAAAAGTTCTGCCTAGGGGTCAGATAGGTAGCTCAATGAATAGTGCACAAGCTTTGCAGGCTGAATGCTGAATCCTTGGCCCCTAGGCTTTCCAGAGCACTGTCAGGTGAGACCCCACAAGCACAGCATAGTCTCCCTAGAGCACTCTCAGATGGGACCTATTCTCCCCAAAATCTAAGTTTCCTAGAAAGATGTTTAAAGCCTCCAGTTTTCCTTCCCAGCACCCCACAACAACGAGCTCCAACAGCTGAATTCCAAAAGTCCATTTTCACTGGGTCACTGTCAAAATCAAACTCAAAATCAAATTGCAAAATCACCATGCAAGCGCTGACAGGACCTGTCACCACACTGGTAATTAAAACACCACAAGGCAAATGACCCAGGATCCTGCTTTAGTCATTCTGGGGTACCCCGCCCCCATGCCTTCCCACCCAGCCAACATGATGGAGACAAAGAGCATGAAGGTGAGCAGATGAGAGATCTGGTTCTGTGAATCCAGGAAAGGGAGTTCCCAAGGTTTGCTGCTGGGGCTACTGGAACAGCAGAAACCTTTTGTCTTAAGGCTGCAATATTTGGGGGGCAGGGGGGAACACCCAGCAGCACTCTGGGGATTCTCCTGGCTCTGCACTGAGAAATCACTTCTAGGGGGCTGAGCAGTGGTGTAGCGGTAGGGTATTTGCCTTGCACGTGAGTAACCTAGGACAGACCAAGGTTCGATCCCCTGGAGTCCCATATGGTCCTCCAAGCCAGGAGCAATTTCTTTTTTTTTTTTTTTTTTTTTTTGGTTTTTGGGCCACACCCTGTGATGCTCAGGGGTTACTCCTGGCTATGCGCTCAGAAGTTGCTCCTGGCTTCTTGGGGGACCATATGGGGCACCGGGGGATCGAACCGCGGTCCGTCCTAGGTTAGCGCAGGCAAGGCAGGCACCTTACCTCCAGCGCCACCGCCCGGCCCTCCAGGAGCAATTTCTAAGAGCAGAGCCAGGAGTAACCCTTGAGCATCACAGGATATGGCCAAAAAACCAAACCAAACAAACACACAAAAGAAATTGTTTCTGACAGGCTCGGGGGACCATATGGGGTGCCGGGGATCAAACCTAGGTCTGACCCGGGTCTTCTGTATGCAAGGCAAATGCCCTATCACTGTGCTATCACTTGAGCAGAGGGTGAAGAAGACTTTTTTGATGTGCTTTATTAGGCATCCCCTCAAGATTTTTTCCTGGCAACCAGGGCCAAGCCTGGTTGAATACCATGTGGGTTCCAGCCTCAAGAAAAAGCTTTCCAGTCAAAATTTCCTGTTACTTCCTGCATGCCTCAGAATTTCACAGAATTTCTTGCACAGACCCTACACCAGTCATGGCTGCTTAACTCAAGTCACTGACCAACTTAACCTCCTGATGATATATGCACCTGGTGCCGACTCAAAAGACCTGAGCTGTGCTATGCAAAAGTGGGCTTTTCTTCCCCCCCCGGGACAGGTGCTATAGGGTTTCCATTCTTTCTGAGCTGCAGATAAGATGCTTGTGGCTTGAACAAGCTCCACATCTTATGCAGTAATGAAGTCATCCACCATCACGTGGCTGGGAAGAAAAGGAACGCTTGTGTGTACCCCAAGACCGCCTCCCAGCAAGCCCTGCAGCTCTCAGCAGCTTTCCAGGCTTTCAAGAGCCGATTGTCCCTGGAAGCTTGATCCTCGAAGCTGCTGCAGTGCCACTGGCTTGCAAGGCCAGGCAGGTGCTTTCCCGGTGTCACCATGGTCTGCTGCCAGATGGAGGATGAGGAGGGAGTGTAAAGTTAGGGAGAAAAAAAGAGAGAGGTAGAGAAAAAAGGAAGTAAATAAGATTAAAGGAAAGAAAGAAAAAGATGTAAAGGAAGGATAGAAAGGAGAAAGAATAGCTAAAGAAAAAGAAAGAAAGCAAGGAAAGAGAAAAAGGAAAAGGAAGAATGGAAGAAAGGCAAAAGAAAGAGTAAGAGAAAGAAAGAGAAAAAGAAAGAATGAGAAAGAAGGAAAGAAATAAAGAGAAAGAAAGAAGGAAAGAAGAAAAGAAAGGAAGAAAGAGAAAGAAGGAAAGAAAGAAGAAAGAAAGAAGAAAGAAAGAAAAGGAAGGAAGAAGAAAGAAGAAAGAAAGAAAGAAAGAAAGAAAGAAAGAAAGAAAGAAAGAAAGAAAGAAAGAAGAGAAAGAAAGAAAGAAAGAAAGAAAGAGAGAAGAGAAGAAAGAAAGAAAGAAAGAAAGAAAGAAAGAAAGAAAGAAAGAAAGAAGAAAGAAAGAAAGAAAGAAAGGAAAGAAAGAAAGAAAGAAAGAAAGAGAAAGAAGAGAGAGAGAGAGAAGAAAGGAAGGAAAAAAGAAAGGAGAGAAAGAAAGAGAAGGAAGAAAGGAATTGGAAGGAGAGAAAGGGGAAGAGGAAGGGAAAGAGAAGAACTGGGGGAGATCCACAAAGAGCTGGTGGATCTGGGTGCCCAGGTTTGATGTGGGCATAGCCCCTTAGCTGTGCAGGATATAAGCCCCAAACCCAACATAAATGAAACATACAACAGGAGCAGCAGGAACCCCCAGCCTTGGGAGCCCAGTAGCTCTGATGGTTCCCAGAAGGCTGGACGAAGTCTGGCATCTAGAGGCAGGACTGGGGGGAGTGAGGAACTGCTTGGATAGTCTGGGAAGTCCCCAACTCCTCCAAAGGGGGGTGGGCCTGTGAGCAGGAGCTGGAGGACTGACCTTGAGGGCCACAGCTGGTGACCTTGGGACTCAGCAGCCTTTGAAGGCTCCTTCTAGGTAGAACTTTGCAGTGTGTGTATTAGGGGAGTTGGGAGGACTACAGAGTGCCAAGGGGGAAGAGAAGTCTTCCACCTGGTCTCTGATCATGAACTGTGTTTGGCTCCGCCTGCAGGAAGAAAAGAAGCCCTGACCTTGCTGTGGGTGGGGTGGCCATCTGTGTGTTCCCCTTCTCCGGGAAAATAGCAAAATTGCAGGCAGCAATTAAAGGTTTCCCAGCCCCTTGCTTATCATTAAGTAGCTTGTCATTGCCTTTCTCCAGGCTCTAGGATGAATGGCTCCGAATTGTTCCCCATCAAATTAAAAACGCCTTATCAGAGGCCGGAGCAGCCGGGTGGTAATTGGGCTCCAGCTCACCTAACTCATCTTTTATTCTGAAGCACCTCGTCCCTCTGGACACCACTGGCTCTGAAGTTTCCTAATTGCCATCACTGCTCAAATCAATTCCATTCAACAGATGGCCCGTGCATGTTGGCTCCAGGGCCAGGCGAGTAAGGGGTTAGAGTCAGATGTCAGAGGTCTAAGATCTTAAGGCAGGAGGAGACTGAGAACCTGAGGAGGGGACTGAGTAAGGACTCACACTTAGGAACTGAATCCAGAAGTAACCAGGATCAGAAAATAGCTCCAGGGAGAAGAAACAGAGAAGCACCAGCAAAAGAGCAAGAGCGGAAGTCATGGTGCTGAATCGCCCTTCAAACCATCCACAGACAGAACTTAAGGATAAAGACCTAGAAAGCACCAAGTTAAGGGAATATCCACTCACCAAGCATGATGAAGCAGGATGTGGCTTCTGATGTTAAAGGAATCTGTTCTCTGGTTTTACTTCCTGTGACAGGGAGGAACTTAGACAGGAAAATAAAAAGATCCTTGCAAGTAGTCATCTATAGGAGTCATCTATAGGGACTATAGACCGTGTTTTCACTTTTTATTTATTTTTAAGTTTTTGGTTTTTATTTGTTTTTTAGTAATATCTTTATTTGCTCGTCATGATTACAAACTATTATACTGAGTGAAAGAAATCAAAAAGATAGACACAGAATAGTCTCACTCATCTGTGAGATTTAAGAAAAATAAAAGGCATTATTGTAATAATACACAGAGACAGTAGAGATGAGGGTTGGAAGGACCAGCCTACATATGAAGCTTACCGCAAAGAGTGGTGAGGTGAGTACAGTTAGAGGAAATAATTACATCAACAACTACCATGACAATGGTAGTGAGTGAGAGAAATAGAATGTCTATCTCAAAGACAGGCAGGGTGTGGGGGAAGAATGAGATGGGGGCATTGGGAGTGAAAGGTTGCACTGGTGTTCTTTTTATGACCATCTTCAACTTTTTAGCTGTGCTTGTTTTTTCTAAGTGTATTTAGACTAGAGGAAACTTGGGTTGGGACTCTTTTGAGATTGCTCTCTTCTCCTCCACAGCCTGGCTGTCTTTGCCTTCCTGAAAGACTGAAAAATTATTAAGCTTTTTCCTCCAGCTTTCTTTCCGCTTTGAAGCAATGATGTTCCCTCCCCCTAAGCATAAGGACCAGAGGTTCCTCCATACAGAATGCTTTCCACGCAAATATTACCCTTCCTTCCCTTTTCACTGGAAAATATCACTTTATTTGCTAGTAGATGATAGTATCATGCCTAGGCACGAATTGTGTTTAAGAGGGAACTTTTGCATCCCTTCGAAATGGAGGGTGAGGTTCTACCCTCCCCGTTGTAATGGTGTTTGCATGGGGCCTTGGGGATGGTAGATAAGGGCTAGATGAGGTCATGAGGGTGGAATTAGTGCCTTATTTAAGATGAAGAAACCTTAGCACCCTCTGTGAGGATACGGTGAGGAAGGTGGCCATTTGTAAACTAGGAAGAGAGCTCTTACTAAGAAGAGAATGTGCTGGCATTTTGCTTTTAAGTTTTCAGTCTCTAGAACCATTATATATGTGATATATATATATATACATATATATATGTGTGTGTGTGTGTGATATATATAAATGTGATATTACGTTACAATACCCTAAAGCAGCTCCCGCATCTCATCCCCATAGAGTAAAGGAAGAAAGATAAGAGAGAGTTAAAAGGTTAAGGGACTACTCATCTTTTTTATTTATTTATTTTTTGATTTGTTTCAATTTGTGTTTTATTTTCAATTAATTCGTTATTTAAACACCATGATTATAAGGTTGGTAATAATTACAAAGTTGTTAATAATAAAGTTGTTCTTTTTTTTACAATTGCAAAGTTATTCATGATTGAGTTTCAGTCAGATGATTTACACTACCCTTTCACCAGTGCACATTTACTGCCACCATGTCCCCAGTTTCCTCCTCCCTACCTTCCTGCCTACCTATGTGGCAAACATCTCTCTCTCTCTCTCCTCTTCTCTCTCTTCTCTCTTCTCTTCTCTCTTTCTTCTCTTCTCTCTTCTCTTCTCTCTTCCTTTTCTTCTCTTCTCTCTTCTCTTCTCTCTCTCTTCTCTCCTCTCTTCTCTTCTCTCTCTCTCTCTCTCTCTCTCTCTCTCTCTCTCTCTTCTCTCCCTCTCTCTTTTCTCCTCTCCCTTTTTCCTGTCATAGTGGTCCCTTCTCTAGACACTCCCCCACTCTTTGGGGCAAGCTTCCAACCATGGACTGGTCCATCTGGCTTTGTCTTTATTGTCTCTGGATACTATTATCATATTTTTTTCGCCTTTTTATTTTTTTGGTAAGAAATGCAAATCTAGAGAAGCACCATCTAGTGAGAGTACTGTATGGCCCTTCTCCAAGAAGTCCTCCTGAACCAGCCTAGATTGTGTTGACACTGACAGGGTTTACAACATAAGCAGTCAGCACACATAGATGCTGAATGGTATAGTCCTGTGTCCCTCACCTTAACTCTAAGCACGGTAGACTGGGCCTTGTTTATGTAATGTTTGTTCTCATGCACATGGTGGCATTGCTAAGAAGCCTCTGTGGGAATGTCTGCTGAGTGCTACATGGAGTTTGTGCATATACCCAGCAAGAATGTCAGTCAGTGGAGGTAGATGTCTCGATCAGCAGTTTAGCAAGTAGTGTATGTGCTACCTATCAGAATGGCTAGGATGGAATTTGGCCTCCCCTGCTTAGTGTTCTGGGTCTCATTCTTAGTTTCTAAGCCTCCCAAAGGCAGGTTAGTGTGGAAGCTTACTATATTGTCATAGTGCCTACAGCTGACATCATCCATGAAATAGTACTGGCCCCTCAGGAAACACTTATCCACCCTCAGCCATGATTATTTATGTAGAAGGCACAGGGAAGCGCTTACTTTGTATGACGATAAAGGGGACACGAGGAAGGCTGGCTTGATTTCACCTTAGAGACGAAGTGGGGGACGATAATGATACTGGTTTGTGCTGGCAGTTGGCTTTATTTGCTTTATGTAATTCTCAGAACACATGGCAAGGATGGATACTATGTTCATTTGCAGATAGGAACTGACTGAAGCTTCCTGATAGCCTTTGAACCTGCCCCGGTCACCTAGCTTGGCCATGACTTCAAGTTTACCTGATTTCAGGGTCAGGCATTTTATGTACACTGTGAAGTCTGAAAGTCATACAGACTGACTGCAAAAGATGGTGCCCGAAAGCTGGGAGAATAGATACTGAGGAACAGAGGAAGCAGGAGGGGGTCAGAGGCTCTGTTCATTGCCAGACCAAAAAATTTGGACTTAGCCCCATAGAGAATCGATTGCCAGGGTGGGTGCAAAAAAGAAAGCTGACAGAAAGCATGGGAAAGGCATTTTAATAGCATTATAATCTTTGACATCTAGAGTCAAAGATCTCAACAGAGAAAGATCACATGGAACACGGGAGATAAGAAGGACTAAGTCCTGGCCACTCCCTGCTGTGTGCTTCTATAAGACTCACCCAATATCTTGTAGCTATTGGTGCTTTCTTCTGTTTTGTTTTGTTTTGTTTTGGGGCCACACCCGGTGATGCCCAGGGCTTACTCCTGGTTATGCATTCAGAAATTGCTCCAGGCTTAGGGGGACCATATAGGACTCTGAGGATCAATCTCAAGTTCGTCCTCGGTCAAATGTGTACAAGGCAAATGCCCTATAGCTGCACTATTGCTATAGCTCCTATTGGTGCTTTTTTGGGTGGGATTTCAAATACCCAATGTCTGCATCTGCATGCTGAGGCCTGGAGAGAAATGGTGCCCATAAGAATGATGTTAAAGAACATCCCATCACCAATCCCAATTAAAAGTCTTCTTGTGGGGCCGGAGATAGCATGGAGGTAAGGCATTTGTCTTGCATGCAGAAGGACCATGGTTCAAATCCTGGCATCCCATATGGTCCCCCGAGCCTGCCAGGAGTGATTTCTGGGCATACAGCCAGGAGTAACCCCTGAGCACTGCCGGGTGTGACCCAAAAACCAAAAACAAAAAAAATTTAAAGTATTCTTGTATAATATAGCTAATAAAACAAGGACACAGGAGGCCTCCCACATATCCCCATCAAAGCTTACTGAATTACTGTACTGAATTCTTCTCTGCTCACCTGTCTATCTAGGAAAACGTAACTCTAGAGTGGGGCTTCTATGGTCTGAGAATAATACCCAAATAGAAATATTGGGTGGGAAGTGCAATTAAGACAGAGAAAGAAGGGGCCAGAGAGATAGCCTAGAGGTAAGGTGTTTGCCTTGCATACAGAAGGACAGTGTTCAAATTCTGGCATCCCATATGGTCCCCTGAGCCTGTCAGGAGTGATTTCTGAGCATAGAGCCAGGAGTAAGCCCTGAGCGCTGCTGGGTGTGACCCAAAAAAACAAACAAGCAAAAATATAGACAGAGAAAGGGGCACTATAACAATAATCCTTGTAAATGGAAATGATCACTCTGGACAAGAAATGGGAGTAAATGGAAGTCAAATGAAATGCATGATACCCCTTTAATAAAAGTATTGCAAATCATAGTTCATAAAAGGAGGGAGAGAGAGAAAAAGAGAGAGAGAGAAGAGTATCTTCTACAGAGTCAGGCTGGTGGTGGGGTTAGAGATAGGGACAGATTGACAATAGGATGACTGGCATAATGAACAGTGGTGAAGGAAGGGATGGGTGTTGGAACACTATATGACCAAAACTCAACTATCAACAACTTCTTAATTCTGTATCACACAATGATTTAATAAGATAAATAATGGGCCGGAGAGATAGCATGGAGGTAAGGTGTTTGCCTTGCATGCAGAAGGACTTCGGTTCGAATCCGGCATTCCACATGGTCACCTGAGCCTTCCAGGAGTGATTTCTGAGTGTAGAGCCAGGAGTAACCCCTGAGCACTGCCGGGTGTGACCCAAAAAACAAACAAACAAAAAGATAAATAATAAAGTTGGGGTTTCCCTCCTCTAGGAAGTCCCTCTGAGCTATAACATGCCCATTGGCCAACCACCCACCTCTTATCTGCTATAATTGTTTCTTCTGTTTTGAGAAAGTTGGGTTGATGGACACTGACCCCCCAAATCTGCTTAACATTAACCTGGAAAAAGAGAAGGAACATTTCTCTCTCAACAGCTGGCTCTGGTTCTGTAGAATCCATGAGGAAGATAGTATTCTAGAAGGGCTGAATTTCTAAGGGCATATGGGAGGTATTCAGTTCACAGTGCCCTGAATTTCTCACTGTCCCCTAGGAGAACGTCAATATTGGAGCTTGTCAAGGAGGAGGAAGACAAAGTCCTTCATATAAACCATCAATGATGGGTTCTTTTGTTCTTCCGGGTCGGGTTGGTGACTAGACTGGCAAGGAGCCAGGTGTCCTCAGCACACCCACATCTGAATAGGTTGGGCATTGGCAGCCAGTGTGGGTGAATTTGATATTTGCTCATTCTTTCCCCGCAGAGGGATTAAGTTCCAGTCATCAGTGAGAGGACTGTACACTTTGAATGCTGACTGAAGAGATTATTTGTGGCCCAAAGAAACAAATAGAAACTTTCTGCCTTTGCATTGAGCAGCCCTGGAATGCCTATAAAACAGCCTGGTATGGGGTTATTGCATTGGGCAGTTGACAGGTTCCTTCAGCCTGGACTTGGCAAGTCAGAGGCAAGAAGCCATCATAATCCTCATCACCCTCATGGTCACCATTCTCCACCTCCCACTGCATTTTCTTCACCCCTTTCATCACCATTTCATCCCACTCCTCCTCATCATCTTTTTTTTTTTGCGGGGGGGGGGGGAAGATCACACCTGGCAGTGCTCAGGGATTACTCCTGGCTCTGTGCTCAGAAGTCACTCCTGGCAGGCATGGGGGTCCATATGGAATGCTGGGAATCAAACCTTGGTCTGTCCTGTGTTGGTTGTAAGCAAGGCAAATACCCTATCACTTGCTATTGCTCCCGCCCCTCATCATCATTTTTGGTCGTCTCCTCCTCACTGTATCACCATCATTCATCTTTTCTCCTCATCCTTTTCATCACAATCTTCTCTACTCTCCTCCTCACCCTTCTCCTCACCATCATGATCACCATCCTCTTCACCCTCTTTATCACTTCATCAACCTCCTTATCCATTCTTCATTACCCTCACTGTTATCATTCTCATCACCCTCATCACACTGCATTTTCTAATTTCTTCAAGATTACTGATATCTCTGGGGTCCTATTTTATTTTACACATACCCCAACTCCTTGATCAATTCTTCCTAAGTGGACATTTGAGTAATACCCAGCTACAAGAAAGGACAGGTTAATACTGTTAATGGGTAGAGGTAGAGCATATTATGCTGGGTAGTTAGGCACAATGAGAGGGATAGATACAGAATGATCCCTTTCTTATAAGTAGGATTTAAATATATACAGTCAGGGAGCAACAAGTGACCAAAGGCAGCAGGACTAGTTGGCAGAATTAGTTCAGAGAAATGAAATGAGATGGAAGCAGTGGCTAGCTGGGAGGGACCCTTTGGGACAGTGATAGAAAGAATCAGACACCCGACTATGGTGTTGGAATGATGTATACATCAATACTTTGAATCACAGTATCTCCTTTAAAAACAAAATATGATCTGTACCTCAAAGGAAATAGTGACAAAGATACAAAGGCCACACAGAGAATGGGAGAAACTATTCACTCAATACCCATCAGATAAGGGGCTAGTATCTAAGATATACAAGGTACTGACAGATCTTAACAAGAAAAAAATACATTAAACCCCATCTAAAAAATGGGAAGAAGAAATAAACAAATACTTCCTCAAAGAAGAAATACAAATGGCCGAAAGGCAGGTGAAAAAAATTCTCCACATCACAAATCATCAGGGAGATACAAATCAAAACAACAATGAGGTGCCATCTCATACCAGAAGGACTTGCACGCATCACAGAGAACAAGAACAAACAGTGCTGAAAGGATGAGAAAGAAGCTCGCATTCACTACTGGTGGGAATGCCATCTAGTCCAGTCTTTATGGAAATGAATATGGAGATTCCTCAAAAAACTGGAAATTGAACTCCCATGTGATCCAGCTATACCACTCCTAGAGATATTCCCTAGAAACACAAAAAACACAAAATATTCTGCACACCTATATTCATTGTAGAGCTATTTACAACACCCAGAATCTGGAAACAAACCAGATGCCCGAGAACAGATAAGTTGTTAAAGAAACTGTGGTACATTTACACAATGGAATATTATGCAGCCGTCAGAAAAAATGAAGTCATGAAATTTTCCTATACATGGATGGACATGGAAACTATTATACTTGTTGCAAGTCAGCCCCTGAAAAGGTTGACTGATGGAGGGATGGAGGATGAAGTCTTTCCCTTCCAGCTCAGAGGACGCGTCTGCCACCCTGTCTAGCCGACGGTTCTGAGGTGAAACGGCAGGTAAACAGACTTCCACCAGAATCAGGTACCACCCAATGGTGGGATCAGATACCAACCAATGGTGGAAGCAGAATCAGGTACTACCCTAGGGTGGGGGCAGAATGCCAGGTCACACCCTAGGGTAGGGCACAATCACCAATCAGTCCAGGGTGAGCAACACAGCAATCCCCCAAAATATTTACATACACAACAATACTGAGTAAAATAAGTGAGGAGAGAGATAGACACAGACCAGTCTCACTCATCTATGGGTTTTAAGAAAATAAAAGACATTATTGTAATAATATCCAGAGACAATAAAGATGAGGGCTGGAAGAACCAGCTCACACGATGAAGCTTACCTCAAAGAGTGGTGAGTACAGTTAGAGAAATAACTCCACTGACAACTCCTATGACAGTGGTAGTGAGAGAAATAAAATGCCTGTCTTGAATATAGGCAAATGATGGAAGAGGAGAGAGTTGGGGGACATTGGTGGTGGGAATGTTGCACTGTGAAGAGGGGTGTTCTTTTTTATAACTAAAACCCAACTACAAACATGTTTGTAACCATGGTGCTTAAATATATTAAACAAAATAAAATTAAAAAAAAAAGAAAAACCCATATTCACCAAGAGCCTGCTTATTCCCAAGAAGCTAATTTTCTATTTTGACAAATCATCTTTCCATCATATTGTTATCCATCTTCTACTCTCATTTTACTTGTTAAATTCTAGTTACCTACCTCCAATTCCAGTCTGGTAATCTTAGTCTGAGTGAACACTTAATTTGTTGATTTTCACATATTTATATTTTGAACTATATTATTTTGCCTCAAAAATATTTTTAAGACTTGCTTTTATTATGTAGGTCAATACCTCCTTTCCTTTTAATAATGATGCTGCTGTTCCTTTTAGAACATGAGTTGTGCTAGAAGGGGTTATTAATTCCCTATTCTGGAGGGTGGATTAGGCCATCTGTCATGAATCTTTACCTATGACTAAAAATATGAACAACTACCACAGAGTACTAGGTACTAGCTGGACACAAGATTAGTCTCTTAGACTTCTTTATTCCTTGCTACCAAGACCCTACAGATAAGTAAAACTAGTCCCCATCTGTAGGGAAAAGAGTGAATCTCTGAGGGGTTCAATTGAATTAAAGAAGACCTCAGCTGTGACACAAGCAGTAGGGCATTTGCCTTGAACGTGCTAACCTAGGACAGACCACTGTTCGATCCCCCTGTGTCCTATATGGTCCCCCAAGCCAGGAGCAATTTCTGAGCACATAGCCAGGAGTAACTCCTGAGCATCACCAGGTGTGGCTCAAAAAACAAACAAACAAAAAACTTGAATTAAGGTCAGGCAGGCAATGACTCATAGTCTCTACCTCCAAAGTCAGAGTACCCCCATCCGTATTTTCCCCTTGAAATTTTGTTTATGTCAGGTTTCAATTTCTCCTTTCAAAAATAATGGCCAAAAGGATCTGAGAGACAAAAGTCTTGACACCCTGAGATGGATTTCACCCCTTGTTTGAACTTTCTGGTCAGGGTAAGCTTCCATTTCCTTAGAATGGGTCCATTGAAGCCCATTTCCGGCAGTTAAAATTTGACTAGACGTTGTAACACTCCAGTATTAGGGCTGTTGCTCCCCTCCCCACCTGCCACACTCTGATTTTGATTTTGTTCCTTTCCTGTTTGCCTACCATGATCTGTCCTTTATAGACCAGCCTCATCTGGGAATAATGTGCATTTGTTAATCACCTTCACAGAGCCAGCAGATGGTGCAGAAATCCCTGTATTGTCTGTGGAGCCAGGCCAAGAAAAGAGAGAGGGAGGCATCTGTTTATTTGTTTAATTTCTTCGGGAGGAAATGATGGGTATAAATGTGAAAACAGTTGTCACCCGCATTTCAAAATGAGGCATGTTTCACTGTCCTATGAACAATGACTCCAAATAAAAACTCATTTCCCCAAGGCCTTGACCATTCATATACGATTTTCAAATGGGGAGCTGGCCGTGCTGGATACAGAGAAGGGTCCATTTAGTTCATCTTAAATACTGGCCAGACTTACCAGTCAGATGGATCCCCAAACTGTCCCCTCTTGGGTCTGTTTCTCAATTTAGAAATAATGCACCCAGCTGAGTGGATCTGTCCTGTGAAGGGATTAGAAAGTGGCTCCACCCCCAATTCTTCTTCTCAACAAGCCAACAGGGCAGGTTAGTTTCACATTTACAGGGGATAATGGCTTCTTTCTTCTCCTGTTTGGAAGTAGAAACCTGGAATGTAAGTCTACACCTCTCTCTGACAGTCAGAGAATATTCCAGGTGGTAGGAAGGGCTCTCAAAGCCTCCCGGGCTGAACCTCCTCATTTCACAGAGAACCCGTGGGGAGGGGCTTGACCCCAAGTCACCTAGCTTCTTTGTGGTACAGTCAGAAGTGAGGTCCCACATAGTTCAGCTGCTGCCTGTCCTCTTCCCAGCTTGAGTAGGTGAATACAGTCCAGAGAAGGGTAGAGATGGCAGGAAGAGATGGCCTTAGGTCACATAGACAGTTTTAAATATCACCTACATAGAGGTTTAAGAGGGCAGGTCATGATGTGAGTGAGCAACTGGAAAGATAGTGACAGAGGACTGGGTGGGGGAAGAGGGGGCAAGTGAGTGAATAAATGAGGGGCCAACTGGAAAGAGCTTGTGTCTAGGAGGTTGCAGCAGCCATGGAGATGAGCAAGAGCAGTTAGAGTTGGGCCCAGTATTGCTGGGGAGAGGTATGATTGGGGGAGTTTCCTTGTCTCTGAAAGATATGCTTCTCTTAGATATAAAATGATGGCACTCGCTTGTGAGGTATTTTAAAAAATGGTAGGATGGGGGGGGCGGAGTGGTGGCACAAGTGGTAGGGCATTTGCCTTGCACACAGCTGACCTAGGATGGGCTGCAGTTCGATCCCCCCAGCATCCCATATGGTCCCCCAAGCCAGGAGTGATTTCTGAGTGCATAACCAGGAATAAGCCCTGAGTATCACTGGGTGTGCCCCCCCATAAAACAACAACAACAACAACAACAAAATAGTAGCATAGTACTAGTACCCAAAGACAATAAAGACCAGGTCCAGGATGACTAATCCATGGAAGGAAGCTCGCCACAGAGAGTGGGGGCGTGGAAACAAAGTAGAGAAGAGATCACTATGATACTGATAGTTGGAAATGAGCACTCTGGACAAGAACTGGGTGCTGCAAGGAGGGAAAGTGATATGCAGGATACCAAAGCACCAGCAGCAGTTCTCCAAATGCCAAAAACACTTTAATTTAGGCTTAGAGGATGATATGGGATGTTGGGAATCAAACCACCTCTGTCCTAGGTCATGTGCAAAGCAAATGCCCTACTGCTGTGCTATCTTTCTGGCTCATAAATAAATTTTCTTTTGTTTACTGGTCTATCTCTATATGCCCCCAAAACATAAATTAGCACATTGCAATAGATGCTCAATACCACAGCGTGGAAAGGGAAAAGGTAAAGAGGAGAGAAAGCGAGAGAGAGTGAATGAGAGAGAGAGAGAGAGAGAGAGAGAGAGAGAGAGAGAGAGAGAGAGAGAGAGAGAGAGAAAGGAGAGGAGAGGAGAGGAGAGGAGGGGAGGAGAGAGGAGAGGAGAGGAGAGGAGAGGAGAGGAGAGGAGAGGAGAGGAGAGGAGAGGAGAGGAGAGAAATGTCTGCTATAGAGTAGGCAGGGAGGCAGGGAGACATGGGAGAGGGCAGGAGAGAAGCTAGGGCTATTTATGTGATGCCAGGAAATGTGAAGGGTGTTGTCCATTATATGACTGAAACTCAATCATAAACAATTTTGTAGTTGTGTATCTCATGGTGATTCAATTAGAGAATTCCTTTAATTAAAAAATTAAATTAAAAAATTAAAATATATGGCCAAAAGTATTTTATTTCTTGGGAAACAATGGAGAACAGGGGTTGAGGGTTCGACTATATTGGGGATGTGGTTGAGTGGCATAGCTTTATATATGCAAATTACATACTCAACAACATTGAAAACATGAAATCTTAGCTACATCCATTGACCTTTGCCATGTGCCTGTGCCGTATGTCAAAGTGACAGGCAGGGTGTGGCCTAGGGTGGGGTTTGATGGGGTATGGGAGCACTGGTAGAGGGAAGTTGACACTGGTCTAGGAATTGGTGTTGAAATATTATATGACTAAAATCCAGCTATTAATACCTTTGGAAATCAAGGTTTTTTAATTAAATAGAAAATAAATTTTAAAAAGAAAATTAATTAATTAATTTGCCTTACATGTTGTCAACCTCAATTCAGTCTCAACCCCCACACCCTGTATGGAACCTTGAGCCCCCACCAGAAGTGATTTATGAGCATAGAGCCATAAAGAGGCCTTGAGTACAACTGGGTGCGGCTCAAAACCCCAAAACAAAACAAAAACAAACTTTTCCCCATTTTATAGTGAAAAAGATATTTTTCAATATGGTACATAAATACTTTTAAGTTAGCGCTGTGACACTTGAATCCTTAACATACCTGATATTCACTTTTTGCTATGGTGTGAGGCAAGGATCTAATGTCACTATTTTATCTTCTGACATAAAGCATCAATTTTGCAGCAATATTTAATCATGAGATTTTTATTTGCCCATTGACATGAAGTGATGCTCCAGTCTATATAACGGATTCTATATATGTGTGTCTTAGTACTGGGATCTCTATTCTACTCCAACTGGTTGAATCAATTATTTTGTTGAATCCACTGACATTGCATTCCTTTTATTCCAGCACGAGATTTTTTTTTCTTTCGGTTTTTGGGTCACACCTGGCACCTGCTCAGGGGTTACTCTTGGCTCTGTGCTCAAATGATTCCTGGTGGTGCTCAGGAGGCCATATAGGATGTCGGAGATCAAACCCAGGTTGGCCATGTGCAAGGCAAGCGCCTTACCTGCTATGCTATCACTCTGGCCCCAACAGAATCTTTTCCTAATCCTCTCATTCTCATTATTTCCTCAGAGAGGGACCTGTAATCCAGGCACATTGTTTAGCATCCTTTCCCTTCACATCTTCTAAAAAAATTTCCATAAAATTTTTCTTGCTTTACTATCTTGCCTCCTCCTAAAATTCTTTTCTGTGAGGGAAAGGCAATAGATAGAACAATGTCTGTGTGGAGGTTAGGATTGGCCTTTCCTAGGTCAGGCATTTCCTGAGCACTGGTGATGGTGGTGGGTTGAGCAGAGAGATGAATAGACTATTTCTTGGAGTGTCCCTTTCTTACCCCCAACTTTACCAAACCACCAGCAGCAATTCTCCAAATACCAAACACACTCTAATTCAGGCTTAGAGGACGATATAGGATGTTAGGAATCAAACTACCTCTGTCCTAAGTCATGTGCAAAGCAAATGCCCTACTGTTGTATTATCTTTCTGGCCCAGAAATTAATTTTCTTTTGTTTACTGGTCTATCTCTATATGCCCCCCAAACATAAATTAGCACATTGCAATAGATTTCCAATAATTTTTTGGAATGTAGAATTCATTTTGAACTTTTTTTTTTGCATTTTGTGATTTCATTATTTTTATTTTAAATTAAAGTTAGTTAAATCCTTTCATGTAAAGTTGTATGAACAGGACCTCTTTGCATGATTGTTTTAATCAATTTTTTAACTGATTAACCATTATATACATAATTTCAAAGCTATTTATGATTTAATTTTAGTCATATAATATTCTAATACTCATATTTTCAACAGTGCACATTTCTGGCCACCAGTGTCTACAGTTTCCCTCCCCCCACACCTGCCAGTCTACCTTTATGGCAGATATTCCTCTAATTCTTCTTCTTTCTCTCCATTTTTTTCTTTTAGGCACTGTGGGTTTTTTTGTTTGCTTTGTTTTGTTTTTTGGGGGGGTCACACCTGGCATCGCTCAGGGTTACTCCCTGCTCTACTCTCAGAAATCGCTCCTGGCAGGCTCAGGGGACCATATGGGATGCCAGAATTTGAATCATCGTCCTTCTGCATGCAGGACAAATGCCCTACCTCCATGCTATCTCTCTGGCCCCAGGCACTGTAAATTTTGCATGATTAATGGTCAATGAAAGATATGACATCATTACAACAATCCTAACAGAAGAAAGTTCTCAGTTGGGTGTGCATCAAAGGAGCTACTGATCTTGCCTTGGATGTTTAAGTTTATGATCAAGAATCAGGATTCATAGTTAAATATTAATGGAATACTTGTAATATTTGACTGTATTTTCTGAAGAATGAGTCATCCAGACTCCTAAGACAAGAATTATTTGGAAACTGCCAGTCCTTTGCAGTTCTGTCTCTGTGTAGCAATGAAGTTTGTTCAATTCAAGCAACAAAACCAAAATTCAAAAATGCATTAAATCCTAAAACTTAGAGAAAGCTGGAACTATCTTTTACAGACGAACGTTTAAGTTTTGTTGTGGGCCCGGAGAGATAGCACAGTGGCGTTTGCTTTGCAAGCAGCCGATCCAGGACCAAAGGTGGTTGGTTCGAATCCCGGTGTCCCATATGGTCCCCCGTGCCTGCCAGGAGCTATTTCTGAGCAGACAGCCAGGAGGAACCTGAGCACCGCTGGGTGTGGCCCAAAAACCAAAAAAAAGAAAAAAAAAAGTTTTGTTGTGTGTGTGTGTTATTTATAAGTGACTCATTGGTTTTATTGGTTGTCTAAAAATATGTTATGAGTATACACAAAAATATTCTGTTTGTATCAGCCACTTAGAGTTTCCATATGCCACTTTGTCTTAAACATAATTTTCATATTTGTATCCTATTAAATACTTCATTTTAAAAAATAGTGCCAGAGAAAGAATACAGTGGGTACGGCAGTTGCCTTGCATTCAGCCATCCCAGATTCCATATCGGCATCCTACATAGTCCCCAAAGCCTGCCAGGACTGATTTCTAAAGGCAAATCTACGAATAATCCCTGAACATCATCAGGTATGGCCTTCAAACAGAACAAAACATGACTGTTAAGTAAAAACAAATAAGAAAAATACCAGTGGGGTTGGTGGAAACAATGTGGAGTTTTGAGGTAGGTGGGTGTTGAGATAGGACAGTACTGAATGCCCCCCTTAGCTGGATGTCATACATGTTTGCTAGCTAAATGTGGCTTTTCCATGTGCCTTTCTGTAAAAATCAGTTATTTATTTGCACAACTTTATAGTTTCTGGGTTCTACGTTTGCCTTTCTTTTTTCATAAGACATTTCCAAAGATGCCTTCATATGTGTTAGCTAGCTACATACAGAGCCCAAGGGAAATCTGGAAGATGAAGGACGTTCATTAAAAAGTGCTGCGTCATCAGGCCTGCCCAGGCTCTGAGCCCTAGTGGGCAGCTCAGCTCCTTGAAGAGTTTTGTTTCTTCAGGAGGCCGCAGGGACAATACAGGCCTTATGCTAAACCAACTGACCAAACCTTACCTCCTGCCATGGACCCCGCCCCCGGCATGGGGGACCGCCTGTAATCTGCTACTCTGGACACAGTAACAAAGGCTGGTCTATTTGCCTCCACCCTGGAGATGCCATCAGGGAAAACAGAGCATGTTTTCTTCAATGTCAAAAAAATATTCTGTTTTTTTGGCCACGAGACTGAACTTGTGAACTGGGATGGAACAGGGTCAGGTAGGAGGGTTGGGAGCCATTGGCAGGTTCTCCAACCTGGGATGGAGTTTGGACTCCCAAAGGGCTCCTGGGGGGAATAAGGGAACATTTCCAGAAGCAGCTGGCTCAAATCATGCATTTTCTTGGCAAGCAGAGAGGCTCTTAAGAAGAGGGAATTTCAAGAAGCTGAGGGTAGAATAGCCTCTCCGTTGCCTCTGTGTATGTAAAATCCTCAAGGCAGTCGCATGCCTTCAGATTCTAAGCCAGAGAGCTGATCCTCTATAAAAACAAAGCAAAGCTGAAATGTCTGACATAGGTCATTGGTAAAGTATGCCCTTGGTGTTGGATCTCACATTCCTCTTTATGTTTCAGTTGTAGATGAGGAGTAGGGTAGATCTGAGGTTGTCTCCGGCTCTATCTCTCCAACTAGGGATCAGGCTTTTGACTGCTCTGCCAGTGACAAGCAGAAGGGCCACCTCAGAGAAAAGGTTTTTAGGGGAGACTATAATGTGCACTTTAGACATCTTATTTTTTTTTAATATTTTATTAAAACACCTTGATTACAAACATGATTGTGGTTGAGTTTCAGTCATGTAAGAAACACCCCCCATCACCAGTGCAACATTCCCAACACCAGTGTCCCGAATCTCCCTCCTCCCCACCCCATCCCTGCCTGTACTCTAGACAGGCTATTTCCCTCATACATTCTCATTGTTAGGATAGTTCACAATGTAGTTATTTCTCTAAACACATCACTCTTTGTGGTGAGCTTCATGTGGTGAGCTGTAACTTCTAGCTCTCCTCTTTTTTGTTTCTGAAAATTATTATTGCAAGAATGTCTTTCATTTTTCTTAAAATCCATAGATGAGTGAGACAATTCTGTGTCTTTCTCTCTCTCTGACTTATTTCACTCAGCATAATAGATTCCATGTACATCTATGCATAGGAAAATTTCATTACTTCATCTCCTCTGACAGCTGCATAATATTCCATTGTGTATATGTATCACAGTTTTTTTAGCCATTCATATGTTGAAGGGCATCTTGGTTGTTTCCAGAGTCTTGCTATGGTAAAAAGTGCTGCAATGAATATAGGTGTAAGGAACGGATTTTTGTATTTTATTTTTGTGTTCCTAGGGTATATTCCTAGGAGTGGTATAGCTGGATCGAATGGGAGCTCAATTTCCAGTTTTTGGAGGAATCTTCATATCGCTTTCCATAAAGGTTGGACTAGATGGCATTCCTTGCAGTTGGAATGTACTATTAGGTACAGCTACTATATACCTGCAATGTACATTATAGTGTAAGCCTGTGTTTTTCCAGTTAAAAAATGGTAAAATAAGAAGAAAAGACAATTACCAAATGGTTTCACTTATATTCAGAATATAAATAACCATCAACCCCCCAAAAATTTTAATTCTTAGATTCTGAACGCTATGGTGGTTACTGATGGGAAAATTATATATGTATGACATTCTATCTTTGATAAATCAACTAATACTGGGTTTGACATAAAGTAAAAATATATAGAAAAAGACATAACTCTGACAAGATTCAAAGATACTTAGTTCACTAAGGAGGTAATATTGATAGGAATATACCATGGAATACTACTCAGTAAGGAAAAATTATGTATCCATTTGGATGACCAGGAAAAAAAAACTAGCATAAAGGTTAGTATTCTTTGTAATAATATGTTATGTTGAAGTTAACAAGAATTAATTTGTCTAGGTATCTCAAATTCTTGATTTATATACTGTTGGTCTTAACTTCAACAGAGGACTTCAACTAGCATTGTAAATTGTGAATTGCAACTCACTCTTCTGGAAGAACAGACTGAGACATACTGGGGCAAACAATTTATATTGGGTAGCATATACAGATGCTATATTATAATTTTTACTTCACCTTCCTTCATTTTTTATAAAATACACTTAAGCATTTTGGGGGGGGTCACACCCAGCAGAGCTCAGGGGTTACTCCTGGCTCTACACTCAGAAATCACTCCTGGCAGGCTCGGGGGGACCAAATGGGATGCTGGGATTCGAACCACCGTCCTTCTGCATGAAAGTCAAACGCCTTACCTCCGTGCTATCTCTCCGACTCCACAACTTAAACTTTTTTTTTCTTTTTTTTTTTGGTTTTTGGGCCACACCTGGCATTGCTCAGGGGTTACTCCTGGCTGTCTGCTCAGAAATAGCTTCTGGCAGGCACGGGGGACCATATGGGAAACCGGGATTCGAACCAACCACCTTTGGTCCTGGATTGGCCGCTTGCAAGGCAAACGCTGCTGTGCTATCTCTCCGGGTACAACTTAAACTTTTTTTTTTTTGTGGGTCACACCAGGCAGTGCTCAGGGATTATTCCTGGCTCCAGGCTCAGAAATTGCTCCTGGGCATGGGGACCATATGGGGCGCTGGGATTTCAACTGATGACCTCCTGCATGAAAGGCAAACGCCTTACCTCCATGCTATCTCTCCGGCCCCACAACTTAAACTTTTTATTTATTTATTTATTTTTTGATTTTTTGGGCCACACCCGGCATTGCTCAGGGGTTACTCCTGGCTGTCTTGCTCAGAAATAACTCCTGGCAGGCACGGGGGACCATATGGGACACCGGGATTCGAACTAACCACCTTTGGTCCTGGATTGGCTGCTTGCAAGGCAAATGCCACTGTGCTATCTCTCCGGGCCCACAACTTAAACTTTTAATGACAACCATCAACCTTAAACTAATGCTATTCTTACCCCAATTTTTCTAGCATTTTTTACTTATTGAAAAAACATGTATCGTGTAGTTGACATGATTGACCGTAACACATTTGTTTCTAGATAAGTGAGAGCAAAATCAATTTAAAAAAAAAAAACAGGGCCGGAGAGATAGCATGGAGGTAAGGCATTTGCCTCTCATGCAGGAGGTCATCGGTTCGAATCCCGGCGTCCCATATATGGTCCTCCCGTGCCTGCCAGGAGCAATTTCTGAGCCTGGAGCCAGGAATAACCCCTGAGCACTGCCGGGTGTGACCCAAAAACCACAAAAAAAAAAAAAAAAAAAGAAAATTACATGGGGCCTGGCGGTGGCGCTGGAGGTAAGGTGCCTGCCTTACCTGCGCTAGCCTAGGAGACGGACCGCGGTTCGATCCCCCGGCGTCCCATATGGTCCCCCAAGCCAGGAGCGACTTCTGAGCGCATAGCCAGGAGTAACCCCTGAGTGTTACCGGGTGTGGCCCAAAAACCAAAAAAAAAAAAAAAAAAAAAAAAAGGGGGCCAGCGAGATAACAGCAGTACGGCCTTTGCCTTGCATTCAGCAGGCCCAGGATGAACGGTGGTTCAAATCCCAGCATCCCATATATGGGCCTGAGCCATCCAGGAGCAATTTCTGAGTGCAGAGCCAGGAGTAACCCCTGAGTTTCACTGGGTGTGACCCAAAACACCAATCACTCAATCAATAAAGTTTAAAAATAAAATAAAACACTTCCTTCAGTTGTTATACTTTTGACAAAAGCTTCTAAGAAAAACATAATTAAGAAAATAATGCCTGGATTTTTTTCCTTTCATTTATTCACTATCATTTGGAACTAGATACAGAACTTCTTGGGATCTTCAGTTTCCTTTGCTATAAAATGAGAAAAACATACAAGTTCTGTGTGATTTTGTTTTGCTTTGTTTTGTTTTGGGGCCACACCCAGTGACACTCAGGGGTTACCCTTGGCTATGTGCTCAGAAATCACTCCTTGGGGGACCATATGGGATGCTGGGGGATCGAACCTAGGTTTATCCTGGGTCAGCCATGGGCAAGGCAAATGCCCTACAGCTATACCATCACTCCAGCCCTCTATGTGATTTTTTTAGGGACACACCCAGGTATTCTCTGAGGTTACTCCTGGCTCCATGTTTACCACTGGAGAAACTGTATGTAGTTTCATGAAGTCAACTAAACCACAGGCAAGGCAAATGCCTTCCCTACTGTATTATCTCTCGGACCTGGTATACAAATTTTAAGTGAGGAAAAAAATTTTACTAAGTCCTTGCTACAGTGCCAGACATTGACCAGGACTCAAAAATCCACTCTAAATTGTATTATTATTCCGATCACATTCTGTATTATTTCACAGATATAAAAAATGCTATTTTACTGTCTTTGAAAGAATTCCTGCAACACTCTAGAAAACTTATGTAAGTTATCCTTAAAATAGATAAGAAAATGGGGCCGGTGAGGTGGCGCTAGAGGTAAGGTGTCTGCCTTGCAAGCGCTAGCCAAGGAAGGACCGCTGTTCGATCCCTGGGCATCCCAAATGGTCCCCCCAAGCCAGGGACGATTTCTGAACGCTTAGCCAGGAGTAACCCCTGAGCATCAAATGGGTGTGGCCCGAAAAAACAAACAAAAAAATATAGATAAGAAAAGAGGCCTAAGCGGTGGCATACCAGTAGGGCATTTGCCTTGCACACGGCTGACCCAGGGTTCCATATGGTCCCCTGTGGCATGAAATTGAATCCCCTGCTGATATACTCAGGGTCCCCAAATATCTCCCAAATTGAAAGACCACCTCCCATTCTTCCGTCCCCCCTTCTCGGGGAGACCTTGGCAATAATCGTCGGCAATGAATGATCCAGACAAAGAGGTTTTGGGGGACAAAAGGTTTGGCCAAAAGACACTAATCCTCCCCGGTTCCCTCTTTATCTTCTCCTTCTCCTCTCTCCCTCTCTCTTCCGACCTCCTTCCCCCCAACTGCCTCTATCCAACAGTCTCCTTTGGCCTCCTCTCCAAGCTTCTTTATTCCTTACTCAATCGCCCCCACATGGAACAGTTCAGGTGGGACGACAGACAAAGAACAAATAGATAAATACAAAATAAATACAATACATAAAATAAATACAAAAATACTCTACAGTCCCCAAGCCAGGAGCAATTTCTGAGCGTAGAGCCAGGAGTAACCCCTGAGTGTCACAGGATGTGGCCCAAAAAGCAAAAAATAAATAAATAAATAAAAAAAGATTAGGAACTCGAACTTACATGTTTATCACTACATGCAACTGTGTGTCAAGTCATATATGCAGTCCTGTGTATGGCCTATTTTGCCAATGTCACTTGATCCCCAAAAGGACACATCGAACCAGTATCTAAAGTACAGTCGAAATTCTGGTCCCGGCTCAGAATTCCAGAACCCAGAGCTATCATTATTTGCTTATAGAACACCTCGGAACTTTCAAATGTGAAGAAGACATTTCACACTTCAACAAAGGAAGAAGACGAACTCTGACCAAGCAGAACAGGCCGGTGACCTGGTCGGAACAGAAATGATGAAAATACCTTGGTATAAGGTAGAGACTCCATTTGAAATTGTCAAATGAATGAATGAATGAATGAATGAGAGGTGTGAAATATCTTCTGCTCTGGTTGATCATCAGGGCTTGGGGAAGGATAATATTCTCTCACGATGTCCTTGTAAAAATGGAGGTATTGTATCTGCTGGTCCACTTTCATTCTGATAAAAGCCTACTTAAGTTTAGAATTACTGACTCCTTTAAATGGGAAGCATAAGGATCAAGTAGTCTTCCAAGAGTTGATTTAGGAATCTTTAAACAAAAAATAATATTTCAGGGCCGGAAAGATAGCATGGAAGTAGGGCATTTGCCTTGCATGCAGAAGGGCAGTGGTTTGAATCCTGGCATCCCATATGGTCCCCTGAGCTTGCCAGGAGCGATTTCTGAGAGAACAGCCAGGAGTAACCCCTGAGCGCTTCCAGGTGTGATCCAAAAACAAAAACAAAATATTTCAGAGCTCAAATAATATGTTTTCTTTCTCCCTCACATACATACATACACACAACATTATTATTATTATTATTATTATTATTATTATTATTTATTTATTTTTGGTTTTTGGGCCACACCCGGCAGTGCTGAGGGGTTACTCATGGCTGTCTGCTCAGAAATAGCTCCTGGCAGGCACAGGGGACCATATGGGACACAGGGATTCGAAGCAACCACCTTTGGTCCTGGATCAGCTGCTTGCAAGGCAAACGCCACCATGCTATCTCTCTGGGCCCAGCAACATTATTTTTTTAAAGTGAGTTTATAATCAATGAAGAAGATCCAAGTAACAGTGTATTTGGTACTGGGATTACCCATTTAATCAGGCCAACATTAAAAAAACTCGAATAGTTTATTTGTACCCACCATTCACCATCCCTAATACCTGTTTTTTGATTGTTTCTCTATTTTCCTTGTTTTGCATACACACCTGGTAGTGCTCTGTGCTCAGAGCTCACTCTTGGCTGGGCACAGGACTATATGTGGTACTGGTGATCGAACCCAGTTTGGCCATGTACAAGATAAATGCACTATAAATGCACTATAAATGCACTACTCACTGTACTATTATGGAATGTTTTCACAACCCCCATTCTTTGACTCTATGATTATTTCATTATCTCATGAAATTCTTTTTTTTTTCCTTTTTGGGCCACACCCTGTGATGCTCAGGGGCCACTCCTGGCTATGTACTCAGAAATCACTCCTGCCCACATGGGACACCAGGGGATCGAATCAAGATCTGTCCTAGAGTGGTCGCACGCAAGGCAAACACCCTACTGCTGTGCTATTCTCAGGCCCCTATCTCATGGCATTCTTTTAAAAACTCCATGATATTTTACCATTATTTACATTTAGAAAAGAGGAAAGGGAGTCATATACATGTAAGGAATGTCTTCAACAATTAGTTGATAGAACTAGATATCCAGGTCTCCGTGGTCTAGTTCCAGAAACTACGCTCATGGCATACAACCATCTCTCAGTTACCTTCAAGGTGGTGGTCACATTTCATATACTTCAATGCAAAACTTATTTCTTCATATGTAACTTTTCCTAATTAGTTGTAAGGATTAGGAGGAATGAGTATACTCATGATACATAAGCAGAAAATAGTACAGTGTGTACTAATCAATGTGTACTAAACAATGTTTTTTTTTGTAAGAAGATACTATGCTCAAAGGTCTTCCATATAGCAATGATCTTATAGGCTGGCTTAAAGGTGAGCCGGTGGTGCCAGCGTGATAGTGCGGTGGTAGGGCATTTGCCTTGCATGTGGTTGACCCAGGATGTACCTCAGTTCGACCCCTGGCATCACATATGGTTCCCCAAGCCAGAAGAGATTTCTGAGAGCATAGCCAAGAGTAACCCTTGAGCATTACTCTGGCCACTGGGTGTGGCCTCAAAACAAGAGCAAAACAAAACAAAGAGATAAGCTGGTAAGAATGATCTGAGTGTATAAGGAACAGCAACTCAAAGTGACATAAGTCTAAATTCATTTTTGTTCTCATAAGGAAACTATGTAGCCCACATCTCATGTTCAAAACCTACAGAAGGTTCAGTAAATCTCTCATTTTTCTGGTATAAGTCACAGGCCTGTCCCTGAAACAATGACTGGCGCCATAGAAACATAGTGTTCTATGGTTAAGAGCAGATGACCGGGGCCCGGAGAGATAGCACAGCGGTGTTTGCCTTGCAAGCAGCCGATCCAGGACCTCAGGTGGTTGGTTCGAATCCCGGTGTCCCATATGGTCTCCCCATGCCTGCCAGGAGCTATTTCTGAGCATACAGCCAGGAGTAACCCCTGAGCACTGCCGGGTGTGGCCCAAAAACCAAAAACAAAAACAAAAACAAGAGCAGATGACCTTATTTAGCCTCCTTCTCATGAAGGGCATTTTAGATGTGGTTACCAAAATAAGAGACCCAGGGATTCAGGGTAGACCAAAGCAAATCTCCCACTGCATTGCCTATTAAACAAAGTGGAGAGTCCAATTTGTTTCATAGAAAAGGATATTGGTGGGGCCGGGTGGTGGCGCTAAAAGGTAAGGTGCCTGCCTTGCCTGCGCTAGCCTTGGACGGACCGCGGTTCGATCCCCCGGTGCCCCATATGGTCCCCCAAGCCAGGAGCAACTTCTGAGCACATAGCCAGGAGTAACCCCTGAGAGTTACTGGGTGTGGCCCAAAAACCAAAAAAAAAAAAAAAAAGAAAAGGATATTGGTGGTGGGAATGTTGCACAGGTGAAGGGGGGTGTTCTTTACATGACTGAAACCCAAGTACAATCACATTTGTAGTCAAGGTATTTAAATAAAGATATTAATAAAAAAAAAAAAGAAAAGGAATTCTTGCTTTTTATTTGGACAGAGAAAACCTCACTGGGATTAGGAAAATTCAAATTGTGACCTTAACTTTTTACTCAGTGTTTGTTTATTAAGTACCTACTATGCAACAGCCACTGTGTGCTTAGGGGACCATATGGGAAGTTGAGAATTGAACCTGAGTCAGCTCTATGCAAGGCAAATGCCCTACTTGCTCTATTATCACTCTAGACCCCACTTTGAAAAGAATTGAAAGTACAGTAGTAACAAATACACCTGCTTCTCTCTTGGAGCTAAAGCTAAGTGATGATGTTTGGGGTGGGAGAGACAAGAATTCCAACTATGACCTTGCTGTTATATATTCCAGATGCAAAATCAAGTTCCAAGTAGCACACATTTTCAAGTATTAAGTAAAATATTCTTCATTACCAAAAGCAAATAGATTTGGAGAAAATCCTCTTTCCCCAAACATATGAAAAAGTATCCTATTGTATATCTATTTGGAAGAATTGGTTGAAAAGCCAAATTCCTAAAAGAATACATACAAGTCGGAAGGTGGTTCATTAATTTCTCAACTAAATGAAAGACCTTTCGCTTCTCGTGTAGAAATGGCAGAGAGATTTGAAAAGAAGAGAAAATGATAGCGGTATAGTTGTATTTTATGTGGACATGTCTGCTCCAGGAAGTTGTCCCTCCTAACCTTTCCCCGAGTTCCTCTGTAGACTTGTGTGTTCTTGCTTTAGTGTGGAGAATGGTGAGATGTAAAGCTTTCCACATAATGAGTCTGGGCCTGCAGAACCCTGGTTGGAGGAAATGCTCTGCCATCTGGATTACATTTACCTAATCTCAGGGTGGGTGGGCATGAACTCCAAAGGTAGAAACTGTAAAAGAATAGGTGGAATATGGCTGCTTCATTCTAAATAGTGAAAATTAAAAGGCCATGAAATTAAAAGGCCAAAGACAAACAAGGCTCTTTTTTTTTATTGTATTTGAAGTGATAGGCGATTGAATAAAAGTCTATAACATTATAAAACAAAGATAAATATGCCCATAGAAAGGACTATATAAGTATGGACCTACCTTTTTCTTTCTTTCTCCTTCCTTCCTTCCTTCCTTCCTTCCTTCCTTCCTTCCTTCCTTCCTTCCTTTCTTCTTTCTTCCTTTCTTTATCTTCCTTCCTTCCCTCCCCCTCCCTCCCTTCCTTCCTTCCTTTCTTCTTTCTTCCTTTCTTTATCTTCCTTCCTTCCTTCCTTCCCTCTTTCCCTCCCTCTCTCTCTCTTTCTTCCTTCTTTCCTTCTTTCCTTCTTTCTTTCTTTCTTTCTTTCTTTCTCTCTTTCCTCTCTCTTTCTCCTTTCTTTCTCTTTCTTCTCTTTCTTCTTTCTTTCTTTCTTTCTTCTTTCTTCTTTTCTTTCTTTCTTCTCTTTCTTCTTTTTCATCTTTCTTTTCTTCCTTTCTTTCTTTCTTTCTTCTTTCTTTCTTTCCTTTCTTCCTTCTTCCTTCTTTCTTTCTTCCTTCTTCCTTCCTTTTCCTTCCTTCCTTCTTTCTTCCTTCTTCCTTCCTTCTTCCTTCTTCTCTTTCTTTCTTTCTTCTTTCTTCTTCTTTCTTTCTTTCTTTCTTTTCTTTCTTTCTTTCTTTCTCTTCTTCTTCTTCTTTTTTCTTCTTTCTTTCTTTCTTTCTTTCTTTCTTTCTTTCTTTCTTTCTTTCTTTCTTTTCTTTCTTCTTTCTTTCTTTCTTTCTTTCTTTCTTTCTTTCTTTCTTTCTCTTTCTTCTTTCTTTTTAATGTTATTTATTGATTGATCAAGGGACACTCCTGATTCTGCACTCATAATTGTCTCTGGCAGGCTGGGGGGACATATGGCATGACATGGATCGAACCCAGGTCTGTCCTGTGTCAGCTGTGTTCAAGGCAAAATCCTACCACTGTGCTATCTCTCCAGCCTCTAATGGTATATCTATCTTTAAGGAAAAAATATTTTTAGATTTATCTAAAGAAACATTCATTTTCCAAAAAAAAAAAAATCATATAAATGTAAAGAGTTCAGAGTGAAGGAGAACTCACTATAGATAACCTATAAAAATGAAAAACAGGGCCCGGAGAGATAGCACAGCGGCGTTTGCCTTGCAAGCAGCCGATCCAGGACCAAAGGTGGTTGGTTCAAATCCCGGTGTCCCATATGGTCCCCCGTGCCTGCCAAGAGCTATTTCTGAGCAGACAGCCAGGAGTAACCCCTGAGCGCCGCCGGTGTGGCCCAAAAACAAAAAAAAAAAAAAAAAAAAAAAAAAAAAACAAGCAAAAGTTTAATGTTCCAAGTGTTATGTGACCTTTGCTAAAGAACACAGGACAGTCTCAAACCATTGATGGGAATGAATACATTGAAAAATAGTTCCAGTTTGGATTTATCAGTCTGTGTAAGCATCAAAAAAGGATCATTAGTTGCTTTGCATAATAAAAGAATTGTTGATGACCACTAAAGAGAAAAATGACAAGAGCATTTGGCACAATTGTGAATTGGATGACTTAATAGGAAATATAAATACAAATGCAAATTCACAAATGCATACATAGAAAAAAACCACACCCCTATAATTTATATCAGTGACATTGGGTGATTTTATCCTTTTTTAAAATTTTTTAAATTTAATTTTGGTCTCTGTCTTTTTGAGTATCTTAAAATGAATACTAATTTGGACATCCTGAAACAATACTCTAACTATAGATGATGGTAGTGGGGCTATGCAGGGAAGCTGAAGTGTAAAAATGTCAGAGGAGAGACTCCTATTTCCCAGAGGAAGTCTCAAGAGTGGGCTCTCGTCTAGTCCAACCTCTATGGAAAGCGATATGGAGATTCCTCCAAAATCTGGAAATTGAGCTCCCATTCGACCCAGCTATTCCACTCCTAGGGATATACCCTAAGAACACAAGAATACAATCAAAGACCCCTTCCTCACACCTATATTTATTGCGGCACTATTCACAAAAGCCAGGCTCTGGAAACAACCAAGATGCCCTTCAACAGATGAATGGCTAAAGAAACTGTGGTACATATACACAATGGAATATTATGCAGCCGTCAGGAGAGATGAAGTCATGAAATTTTCCTATACATGGATGTACATGGAATCTATCATGCTGAGTGAAATAAGTCAAAAGGAGAGAGAGAGACGCAGAATAGTCTCACTCATCTATGGGTTTTAAGAAAAATAAAGTCATATTTTGCAATAATCCTCAGAGACAATGAGAGGATGACTGGAACCTTCTAGCTCACTTCATGAAGCTCACCACAATGAGTGGTGAGACCAGTTATAGAAAATAACTACACAGAGAACTACCATAATCATGTGAATGAATGAGGGAACTGGAAAGCCTGTCTAGAGTACAGGTGGGGGGTGGGGTAGGATGGAGGGAGATTTGGGGCATGGGTGGTGGGAATGTTGCACTGGTGAAGTGGGTGTTCTTTACATGACCGAAATCTAATCACAATCATATATGTAATCAAGATGTTTAAATAAAGAAAAAAATTTTAAAAAAGATCTCTTACAAAAAAAAAAGGAGTGGGCTCAGAGCCAACTTCCTTTGGACCACTTCCCTTCACCTATGTGCCTATTTTCTCTCCAGTGTAGAGTGGCATCCCTACTCCAAAGACATGTCTCTCTTTTACCCAAATCAATAATGTGTACAGTTCTGCCCTAGGCTCTTAGTGGCTACACAGTAACGACTTCCTGTCTCTAGCCCTGTAGCCCTGGTAGATTCCAAGCACTCATGCCTCTTCTACACAGATCCAACTTTTCCTGACAACCAAAATAATTATTCCTTAAAGATGGCTTCCAGGTCAAATTATCCATGAACACTTCTCAGGCAGACTTAGCTGAGTAATGACATAAAATTATAGCAAGGTTTTGAAGGCAGCCACTGAAAGATGCAAGTGCATATGAATTATTGCCAATTAGGAATGGGAACCCCAGTCCTTTTTTTTTTTTTTGGTTTTTGGGGCACACCCAGTAACGCTCAGGGGTTACTCCTGGCTATGTGCTCAGAAGTTGCTCCTGGCTTGGGGGGACCATATGGGACACCGGGGGATCGAACCGCGGTCCGGTCCAAGGCTAGCGCAGGCAAGGCAGGCACCTTACCTTTAGTGCCACCGCCCAGCCGGAACCCCAGTCCTATCACCACAGAAAACTGGATTTTTTTAGACTGAATTAATTCAGAGTTTGATTTTTCTCAGAGGTTCTGTATGAGTAGTGAGCCTGGATCTGATTTTGATTTCAGTTTAGAGAGAAATGGGCACTGTATTAAGCTGGTCTGTTTTTAGTTTTTATTCCATGGAGCCTAGACACATTAATAAACATCACAGGAAAGATTTTTTTTTAGAGCTGTGAACATGAACCTTATACTGAATGACATCTCCTTCCCCCTCTGTTGCTTTCTGAGTTCAGGCCAGTTCAGGAAATTTGTGGGTACTAGATCAAGTACATTCCCAGTTTGCCATTTTTCAGATAAAAGTGGAACATCAGTGATTCCTCAGTTATTCTCAAAGGAACATTGGAAATTGGAATAGAAGAAAGAGCAGAGAAAAAGTTTTAAGTAACAACCAGGCTCTCCTTTGAGGAGCATCACCATGTCTGGTGTTGGGACGGAGGGTACAGATCAGTAGCAGATACTGAAAAGAGATATCACTGCTTTTCTTCCAAGAACTGCACAATGAATAAATGTGGACACCACAGAATTAAACTTCAACATTGGGGCAATTATAAGTAGTTGAGGTAGGCCAAATCAAAATGAACTAAAAATGACAAGCTTTGAGTCTTCCCTTTGGTAGGGAAATCTCGTTCATTATCTGTCCTTTGGTGGGGACTCTGTCTTTGAGAGATAGTTGGACCCAGTCTCTCCTGCTCATGTATTCTTCTTCAAGCTGCTTTTGTCAACAAGTAAAGCCTGTTTTCATCCCTTTAACTCTATACTGACTTTAGTGACTTGCTTCACTGATGTAAAATGGCAGACATGACAGCCTCAAGCTCTCAAGAGAAGCCTGGATGTTTCTGTCTGAACATCCAGAATGTTTTGCTTGGGGCCTTTTCCTCTGGTAACCATGCACAATATTGTGAGAAACCCAAACCATAAGGAGAGGTTACGCATGATTTCTGAAATCAACAGCCCCTCTGAGCTTCCAGTGAAAGCTAGCATGAAAATATCAGAGTAAGAAATCTTTGACATCCAGTCTTGATGGAATAGGAGCTCTACGTGCCACAAACAAGAGTTGCTACAGAACTGTGCAAAGTAATAAAGATAGTTTCAGATTGAATTCCAGAATGGCTGGTAATACATTATAGACATGTGGAATACTCTTTCCTGTTCTTTATATATATATAAAGATATATATGAATATATATATATGTTTTATTTTGGTTTTGATTTATTTGTGGAGGCCATAACCAACAGTGTTCAGGATGCACTCCTGGCTCTGCACTCAGAAATTACTCCCTAAATTATGGGGACCATATGGGTTGCCAGGGGTTGAAACTGGGATGCCTGCATGCTCGTAAAGTGTCCTACCTGCTATTCTATTGCTCTGGCTACTTTCCTGTCCTTAAAGTGAGCCAATATAGCTCAGATAAGTGAATTAGTTAAAGTCACATAACTAAGCAGCAAGTCTAGGATAGAAGCCCAGGCAACTGTGACTGCACCCAACAGACCTTTGTCATAAAAGGTGTCTGTCGATTCCAGCTGCTATAAAAAACTACATGAAGTGGGGGATTTATACATAGAACATTTTTCATATTTTGGAGGCTGAGAATTACCTTTGCATGAATTGTTGGGTTCCTGGTGAGAAATTTCTGGCAAAGTCTATCTTGTGCCCTTTTATATGGCCGAGAAAGGAGAAAAAAAATCATCACTTACAAGGGCACCAGTCACACCCCAAGTTCCATGCCCATAATCTCATTTCATCCAAATTCCATCTTCTTCCTTGTCACCTCGGGGCTGAGGGCATACACTATTAATTGGGTATGGGAGAGAACACATTCAGTGTATGACAAGGAAATTTCCTAAGGTCAGAGAGAGGAACCCCAAAACCATGATCCAAAGCCCTGTAGCTCCTTCATTGACTATCTGGAAAGTAAAACCGAACAAATCTTGAATGATGGGTGAAAAAGAGAAAACAGTTGTCTGGGAAGAGCAGTTTTCTGCCAGCGTATTACCAGAGTCATCCTTTGAGTCAGGCATCCTTGGTCATTAAGGAGTAACCAGTTATACAGAGCCACCACAGCATACCCTGAACCAACTGAGCACAGCTTCATCATCCAGGGAACAATACATGCTCTGCCCTGAGGGTCACATTCCAGAGGCTGGGGAACAGGCAGAGGTGGAGAGCTGGCACATGAAGCAAACACTTCTCGGAAAACAGCCTAGAAGAAATGCACAAAAGCCACGTTTGCCTCAGTCTAATATTTGCCATTCCAGAATTTCTGCATGTGCAAAGAGTGAGGCTGAGCTCGTGATCATGGACACAGCTCAGGTCCAATACTTCTTCGGACTCTCCATGATTTTGCCAAGAAACACTTCCTGTTTAATCTTTTAATCTACCTTTTATGGTTTGCTTCAGAACTCATTGTATGTCTCCTTTTCTTTTTGACCTACTCATTTCTCCTCCAACACACACACACACACACACAAATACACACACACAAATACACACACACACACACACACACACACTTGAAAGACTTCTGCCAGCAAATTAATATTTGTGAAGCCATCAAGATGGTCAACCTATCATGTCAGGCATGCAGTGCTGCTGTATTCCATTGTCAGAATAATTCCTTTGTAGGGTTTGTGATTCCCCCTTGAGAGATAATACTAGTGACTTGCAGACATTCAGTTAAATGCCTAAGGTCACACAACTCAGAAGCAACCTTGGATTGGCATGTGATCCAGGTCCATAGATAATCAGATCTCTGCTTTTGGCACTTTGATTTTCTGTACAAAGGTGGAGTAAGGCAAAATTACATAGAGGGGAGAAAACAAAACCCGAGCTCTTTTCCCTCTCCAGTCCTAACTTGGGTACAAATCCTCCTCTTTATAGCACCTAAAGAACCAAAAGTTTAGTACCAGTCTAAAGAACAACTTGGAATGGGGGGAAAGATAAATGGTGACAGTTTCACCTCTCTTGCCCTCAGGCATATGCTTTCTGGGCTCCTGAGAATTGTCTGGGAGGTAAATGAGGCTTAAAAGACCAGAAGGGATCAGAATCGAAGAGCTAGAACTTCCGTGGTGGAGATAGTGTGGCTTAGAGATATTTCGAGGTTTTAAGTTGGACATACACTCCTGAAGTTTATTGACTTGGAAATCAATGGTAGAGCAACTGAACTTTATTTTAAAAAGTAAAAGGATTCATTTATCTCAATCCTTTTGATCAGTGTTAACAAGGGGGTTTGGAACAATAGTCCAGTGGGTAGGTGTTTGCACATGGCTGACCTGGATTTGATATCCAGCATCCCATAGAGTTTTCTGAGCCCTCTAAGAGTGATTCCTGAGTGCAGAGTCAGGAGTTAAGCCCTGAGCAGAGTCAGGTGTGGCTCCAAAATAAAAAACAAACAAATAAAAGTTGACAAGTTTCCTAGAATGGGCAAGACGATTGTTACCATTAAGCTAATAATGACATGTGCCACTATATGGAATGCTTAAAATACTATATCCCCTTCTTTCTTAATTCTCATAACATATATAAGGAATTCAGTCTAGGAAGGTTCATCTTATAGAAGTGAAGAATAAATGTCAGAATCATCATTTTCAAGGACTTAGAAATAGCTACTCTCTAATGTCTTAGATGTTGAATGAAAATTAGGGCAGAAAAGTACCATGGCCATCTGAATTGTGGGATGGAGTTCATACAATAAAAGTCAGACAATAAAAGTTCATTATATTAAGATAACCATAAAAAAGGCATTAAAATAGGCAAAAGTGGTATTTTTTAAAAAATCATTTTGCCCTCTTACTATGCAGTATTTCCTTAGCAATATACTGATCCTTTCAAGCTTCATTCTTCAACTGAAACTATTCTGTGATTAGAAATGTTGTCAAAGGGAATGCATGATACAGATAATGTCCTAGCACTATATCAGGTGAATTCTATAAAGAATAATATATAATGCTACAATTTTTATTTCCATTAGCAATATGAGCAGCTTTCTCCTGGAGAAAACTCTTAGAACTGTTATTTAAAATGTTATACAAGTAAAATAAATACAAGAACAAAAATTAAAGACAAGTAAATCTCTAAACTTTTCAATAACATTGAAAGATTTTTTTCCCTTACCTGGAGATATTTTAGAATAAAAAATATATATGATTCACATAAGTATGTAAGATTATATGGTTATACATAAGATTATACACCTATATAAGATTCACATAAGTAAAGCTAACTTTAACCTGAGATTAGATCAACATATTTTTCAGACTATTGCATTAGCCTAGCATCAACATCAAAATGCATTTCCCTTCATGATTTTTAGGATCCAAAATTGCTTTTGAGTCGCATTGAGTCCCTTTTTTCCTTGACAAAAATTAGAATCATATTAGCACAGTATTAGGGGACAGGCAAATATATCAAACTGGCTTAGGTGCTTACTGGTAATAGTAAACAGGTACAATGACAAGGCAGTCCCATATCTCCTGAGCCATGTGGAGGCAAATTTTAGTAGACATGTTTGCCATCCATTTATATTTATTATGGAGAAGTTTGCAGACTCCTGTTAAGTTTTCTTGGCCAAATTCCCATATCTCAAAGGTGCTTCTGTTCACACTGAAGTCACTTAAAGAACTAATAAAATTTAGCCCATAGGAGGGGCTGGAGGCCACACTGGAGTTGGGCATGGACTCAGTGCAGTGTTTAATCTAGTGTGAGAGTACCCAACTGTGAAAACCTTTGATCAGTGATTGGGTCTGTCCCCTAAAACTAAGTAGCACAAGTGCCAGTAGAGCAAGGAAACATAAGAAATAGCAGCTTCTTAAAACACTGGTACATCTACAAATGAAATACTATGCAGCTATTAGGAAAAATAAAGTCATGAAATTTGCTTAGACATAGAATGAAGAGATATGGAGAGTATTATGCTGAGTGAAATAAATCAGAGAGAAATTGGTAGACGTAGAATAATCTCACTCATTTGTGCTATATAAAAATCATAGTATGGTAATAAGATTCAGAGATAATAGAGATGAGGGCCACAAGGATCTTGCCACATGAACCCGAAAATGCAGTTAGAGTAGAGAAAGGATCACTATGACCATGGTAGTTGGAATTGATCACTCTGGACAATGACTGGGTATTGAACAGAGATAAAGTGATATATGAGGTACCCTTTCACTAATGACAGTGCAAACCACAGTGTCTAAAAGAAAAAAAAAGAAAGAAAGAAGGCAGGCTCCTGGGGAATGGTGGGAGGAAAACTGGGGACATTGGTGGTGGGAAATGTTCTTGGGTGAAGGGCAGTGTACATTATATGACTGAAACTCAATCACGAACAACTTTGTGATCACGATGTTTAAATAAAGGGGAGGAAGGGATAGCAGCTTCATCAGCATAAAGCTGACCGGGTTCTTCCTTCAGAATACTAGAAGTGATCTGGTTACAAAATGGCGTCATGAACAAGGAAAGAAAGAAAAAAGTTCTCCTCTTGTTATCTCACACAAAATTTAGAGATGATGAGTCAGAAACTCAGAGAAATTAACTAAACAGACTAAGGATATCTGGTAAATCAATGGGCAACTCTAAGGCCTTAAATTGCATTCTTTTACTCCAATGCACTGTTTTCTGCTGCTAGATTATATTGGATCTGAGGCATTTTTCATCCTAATTTCTCTACATCTCTGTAGATGTAAAGCGTTCTGTAAAATTCTTGGATTGTCCATCCTCACTTCCTAGTTTGGAGAAGTTTAGGTCACTTTTACCCCAGCATTGCCATCTATGAGCCTTGTGAACTTTGGCCATTTCTTGCAACCTTTTTTTTTTTTTTTTTTTTGGTTTTTCGGTCATACCCGTTTGATGCTCAGGGGTTACTCCTGGCTAAGCGCTCAGAGATTACCCCTGGCTTGGGGGGACCATATGGGACACCGAGGGATCGAATCATGGTCCTTCCTTGGCTAGTGCTTGCAAGGCAGACACCTTACCTCTAGCGCCACCTCACCGGCCCCAACTTTGGCCATTTCTATATCAAGCATTACTGGGAGTGAATGGTAACAGAGTTCTCTATTCTGACACTA
Organism: Suncus etruscus; assembly: GCF_024139225.1. Taxonomy (NCBI): domain Eukaryota; kingdom Metazoa; phylum Chordata; class Mammalia; order Eulipotyphla; family Soricidae; genus Suncus; species Suncus etruscus. The sequence goes on along the minus strand of NC_064863.1, from coordinate 11,083,668 downwards.
AAGGGACAGAAAAATGTCATGAGCAGAAGAAAAAGAGGAATTAATGAAAACATGAATCAAAATGGAATGGAGGTTGTGGTCATGATGAATAGCTGGTGGGTTTGAGGGGTGAAAGAACCCGGGGTAAACATTTTAGAGTAATTTTTTAAAACATTGTCATGGAGTGGAGAGGTAGCACAGTGGTGGGGTGTTTGCCTTGTATGAGGCTGACCTAGGATAGGCCTGGGTTGGGTCCCCAGCATCCTATATGGTCCCCTGAGCCTACCAGGAGCAATTTCTGAGAGCAAAGCCAGGAGTAACTCCTGAGCTCAGCCAGGTGTGACCCCAAAAACAAAATAAATAAGTAAATAAATGTCAAGCCAGTTAATCAAGAGGAGAGAGGCGAGAAAATACAAATCTCTAGTGACAATTAAAAATAACAAAGAAAATCTTCCATCAAACAGATATAGTATTAGTACCCATAAGCTGAAATGTCTATTAAAGAAAAAATTATTTATAATCAAAATAATGCTTCTACCATCATGGTGTAAAGTCAAATATCTGACTACCCATGCTTACTCTATGTATAAATTTATGCTCTCATGTAAAAATGCTGGTGAATAAATTTTTACTAATGAGATATATATATATATATATATATATATATACTTTTTTGTTTTTTGAGCCATACCTGGTGGTGTTCAGGGGTTACTCCTGGCTCTGTACTCAAAAATCACTTCTGGCAGGCTCTGGGAACCATATGGGTTGCCAGGGATCGAACCAGGGATTGAATATATATATATATATATATATATATATATATATATATATATATATATATATATATATATCTTGAAGTTTTGTGATAGTAAAACCCTTTCTCCATTATTTTTTTCATACAAATTTTCATGTACCACAAAGATTGGCAGAGCCAACATAAAGGTCAAAGAGAAAATATTTCATTTTGTTTTTAGGAAGTGCCCAGTGGTCCTAATCGTTGTTTGAAACTGGTGGTCACGTCTGCAGTACTGGGAATTATGACATGCTAGGGGTGAAACCTGGTATTCCCCATACAAAACTTGTACCCCAGGTCTTTAAACTATCTCTCAGTCTCCAATAGTAAATATATGGACTAGAAGACAATATGGTTTCTGTTCTATCTTCTGTTATTTGTAAAAAGTGATTGGCAATACAAAAATAAGCAGGCATAAATAAATGCATCTCAATAAAACCATGTTTATAAAGGGTTGAAAAATGGGCTTTGGCCCACTGCCCATGGTTTCCTGAATTCTGGCTGAGAAAAAACTTTGTCTTTTAATATGAATCCAGGCTGGAGCAGTGACCTAAGTGGTAGGGTGTTTGCCTTGCATGCGCTAACCTAGGACAGACCCTGGTTTGATCCCCTGGTGTCCCATCTGGTCCCCCAAGCCAGGAGCGATTTCTGAGCACATAGCCAGGAGTAACCCCTGAGCGTCACCAGGTGTGGTCCTAAAACCAAAACTAAAGAAACAAACAAAAAAAGCATCTGGATGACCATTACCTAGGATTAGATTTACTGATTATTTCTTAAGAGTGGTATGTAGTTATTTTAAGAGTGGAATGTCCCCCACTGCAAACATTGAAATCGTGAGCCAAATGGATAAAGCCTGCATAATAAAGATAACTGCAAAAATGTCTAGGGGACTTTTTTAACTGAAACTCTACAAAAAATAATAAAAATGGCTGTTATCTTAAACTTTAGAATCATCTCACATTCTAAAATTAAAAACTCCAAGCATTATTTAATTTAAAAAATAACACAAAGAAGATTCTATTAATCTACTAAAAACAACCCATGTGAAAAATGAAATTAAAATGACCATAAATAAAAATTCAACGTTTATTAATATAAAATTGCTGAGTATGTAAGAATTTGATGTCTGTAGCATTAGCATAACAAAGTATATTTCCAAAGAGCTAATAACATTGTGCTTAATCATAAACTGCCAGAATTTTCTAATGAAATAAAGAAAAAACCCTCTAACATCACACTATTAATTCCATTCTGCATGTTGTAGATAACCTAAAAGTCTTTAGACAGAAATAACTTATAAGTATAAACAGAAATATAATATAAAAATAATGTGGCATAGCACTTATAAAAATTCTAATAAATAAAATATTTTAATAAAAAAATTAATGAGAAGAGAGGTAAAAATATATAATATCAATGCTACTAGTTTGAAAAAACATAGGGTACATATAAACCAAAACAAAATGGGAGCGAAATGTAAATCGTTTTTTTTTTTTTTTTGGGCCACACCCGGTAACGCTCAGGGGTTACTCCTGGCTATGCGCTCAGAAGTCGCTCCTGGCTTGGGGGACCATATGGGACGCCGGGGGATCGAACCGCGGTCCGTCTCCTAGGCTAGCGCAGGTAAGGCAGGCACCTTACCTCCAGCGCCACCGCCCGGCCCCCGAAATGTAAATCTTAAGACATAGTTTTAAGCATTTAAAAATGCTATATTTTGGGTCGGTACAATAGCACAGCAGTAGGTTCGATTTCCTGGGACCCCATATGGTCCCTCAAGCCTACCAGGAGTGATTTCTGAATGCAGAGCCAGGAGTTAACACCTGAGTACAGTCAGGTATGGCCCAAAAACCAAAATAAAATTATATTTATACATGTTTACTCACATATTTATATTTCTTGAATAAAAATCTCTGCTCTTCACTCAGGAGCAGAGTAGAAATTGGAGCTAAGCATTAATGTATCAAAAACAAAATCTTTTTTTTTGTTTGTTTGTTTTTTGTTTTTGGGTCACACCTCACAGCGCTCAGAGGTTACTCCTGGCTCCACACTCAGAAATCACTCCTGGCAGGCTCGGGGGACCACATGGGATGTCGGGATTCGAACCAATGACGTTCTGCATGCAAGGCAAACGCTTTACCTCCATGCTATCTCTCCAGTCCCCAAATAACAAAATCTTTTTCAGTCCTTCCCATACAAGCCAGACACTGGAGCATTCAATCTTAGATAGGAAGCCCACTATAGAAAAGGAAGAATATTCTAGCAGAGTTCCCAGACATGAGATGGTGCTGTAAAATAATTTGAAGCACAAAGTTTCTAAGACCTTTGTAATTTCCCAAGTAATAAAACTGTCTTCCTTATTCATGATTCCTTCTGCCACACCTGGATTCATGCTACTGAGTAGATTCTGATTGGTTCTAGAGAGTTTCCAGAGGAAGACTTGTTGCCAGAAAAATGGGGCAGATGATTAGAGAAGTGAGATTTTTGCTCCGGAGTTTAAGATCTATTTTTGGATCAAGATTTAATCCATCATTCCCCTAAAGAGACCCCAATCTAGGGGCTGGATATGGAAACTTAAAGTTGCTCCCGAACCCATCAGCACGAATGTCCAAGGAGAGTGGCACTTCCTGGTTCCATGGAGAGTGGGCGTGAAAACTATGTTGGAAACTTTACCCTATTTGTCTCTTCATTTGGCTCTTCTTGAGCTGTAATGATAAGGTTAGTGCCATCCTGAATTCATGAGTCATTCTGGCTTCAAAATTGTCCAAAGACAAGAGATCAGGAAACCTCTCAATTAGAACAGAAGAATGGTGGTTTGGAAAATTCACTTGCGTCTCGTGCCTGAGTATAGTCTTGTTAATCTGTGAACTTTTCCTTGTGGAGTCTGCACTCATTCTGGAAGATTGTACCAGAATAGATTTGTGGATTTAATTGCATCAAAAGAGATGAAAAACTTTATTCCCTGAGCAGATAATAATTATTTGCTTGGTAAATAGTATTATAGTAGACTTTTTTCTAGACTTTCTACACTTTTTTTTTATGTCAGACTATACTTTTCTAATATGTTTAGGGCTGGATTTAAAATTTTTTTTCATAATTTAAGATACTTTAGAAAGAAATTTTCTAAGACTCCTAAAAGACTTTAGGAATACATGGTAATTTTTATCAATATACATATGAAAACTGATGGTGGGAATATAAAACCAAACAAGTTTTTAAATATCTGGAGCTGGAAACCTTTGAAAAATTCTTGTAATCTTGATAGGTCAAACACACAAACAGGAAATTCAGCATTTATCAACAACTAGAGTGGAAGTTTTTGTGCTAGGAATACATATAATGATGAAGTATGTAATGGTAGGTTCTTGAAGGGCTAACATACAATGACTAACATACACTGTGGTGTATATTAGAATCACATCACTTGTAAGACACATGCTGTGGCAAAAAAAAAAGTAATGAAAATGAACCCAAGATATATTATCTTGGTATAGACACATATGTACCTACAGCTCTTCATCAATCTCAAATCTAGGAAAGGCTGTGAAAGGAGTTGGCAGGAGTAAAGAAGTTCTCAAATCAGTTGGCTATTATGTTTTAAAACTTTTCTTAACTTTTTAAAAATTGAAATCACTTCAGTGCAAAGACATTGCAAAAAAAAATATAGTGTTCTTGTGCATCTTTGCAGCCAATTTTCCTTAATAGTTCTCTAATTCTAGAGCAATATCAAGACTAGGAAACAGACTTAGATACATTGAGTTACTAAAAGTCTGTACTTTTTTAAATTAAAATATGTATTTAAGCATCATGATTATAAGCATGTTTGTAATTGGGTTTCAGTCATAAAAAAGTACACCCTCCTTCACCAGTGCAGCCTTCCCACTACCAATGCCCCCATGTTCTTCATCCCCCACACCCCTATATGTCTTTGAGATAGGCATTCTATTTCACTCACTACCATTATGATGATAGTTGTTGGTGTAGTTATTTCTCTAACTGCCCTCACCAATTTTTGTGATAAGCTTCAGATCATGGGCTGGTCTTTTCAGCTCTCATCTCTATTGTCTCTGGGTAGTATTACCATACTACCTTTTATTTTTCTTAAATCCCACATATGAGTGAGACTATTTTGTGTCTATGTCTCTCTCCTTCTGACTCATTTTTTTCTTAGCATAAGTTTCTATTATAGGAAAATTTTAGGACTTCATTTTTCCTGATGGCTGCATAGTATTCCATTGTGTATATGAAGCATAGTTTCTTTAGCCACTCATCTGTTGTTGGACATCTGGATTGTTTCCAGATTCTGGATATTGTAAATAGAGCTGCAATAAACATTGGCATTAACAATATGGAGATTCCTCAAAGTCTGTCTTTTTATCCCACATTGAGCTCTGGGTATGTACAAGATTACAGAATCTTCCCATCGCCAAAAAAAAAAAAAAAGAAAAAAAAACCTGGGCATACTGGGTTTGGGAGGCATGGAACAGCTTGGACAAAGTCTTGGGCATTTTTTTTTTTTTTTTTGGTTTTTGGGCCACACCCGGCATTGCTCAGGAGTTACTCCTGGCTGTCTGCTCAGAAATAGCTCCTGGCAGGCACGGGGGACCATATGGGACACCGGGATTCGAACCAACCACCTTAGGTTCTGGATCGGCTGCTTGCAAGGCAAACACCGCTGTGCTATCTCTCCGGGCCCATTTGGGCAGTTTTGATTGCAGAAAGAATAGCCCAGCATTCCAAGCCCAACACTTAAAGCAATCTGGGTTCATTATTTCACAGTTGCTCCAGGTCCAAAGTCTAGCTGATCTCTCTGTTACAGGACACACTAGAATGAAATTGCACTTCTTGGTGTTTGTCCCAGTTCAAGACTTTTTCAGGGGGATGATAGAATTCGTTTCTTTGCAGCAGTGATGTATCGACATGCCCGGTTCTGGCCAGCCATCAACAGCCAGAGGCTGCCCTCAATCTCTTGCCATGTGGTACAACTAGGAAATTTCCCTTGCCTAGGTTTGCTTCTTTCTAAGCCAGCTGAGATGCTTCTCTATCACTTTCTTTCCCACAGTCAACTTGGGGAAAATTCTGCTATAATAAAAAGGCGCTTGTAAGTCCCCTAATAATCTCCATATCTAAAAATGAATTGATTTGCTAGTTATGTGTAGAGAATACAATGTTTTGTGTAGAAATGTTATGTTTGTTATGTTATGTATGTTATTTTATGTTTGTGTAGAGATGTTATGTTATGTATGTATGTATGTTGTGTAAGATGTTATGTGTAGAGAATAGGATGTTTTTCTGCTCTCCACTGGGATGTTTAATATTATGACATGTGTTCTTTTTGGCCTTTCTAAATCCAAAAAGTTTGGACTTCTACAGAACAAAAAAGATCATAGAAAATTTTATATTTTTCCCTGGTCAATATCCCAAAGAGCTAATTTTTTCCTAACCAAATGTCTTAAAATGTCAATCAGATGAGAAAATTGACAACATATTACTTTCTTCATTATGAAAGGAGAGTTGTTAGGGATGATCGCTGAGTTAGTCTCATGAAGCTAGTTGTTCAGGACAAAACAGCACTCAAATGTACCACTGGTGAAGAGATACTGTCTCAAGACAAAAATGTGGGGTCAGCGAGGATGGTTTAGGGGTGTTCACTCTGCAAATATGGGTGTGAGAAGTGAGATTTTTTTTTTTTGTCCAACATTAGCTAACTGTAGTCCTGGTGGTTTTGCTCTATGATGGCTGAGAGTGAGCAGCCAGGTATGTTGAGGCACCATAACACAAGTTCTTGGCCCCTTAAGTGAGTGTTCCTTCTAGGTCTGCAACCCTCAACCCACATTCACTACAGCAGGGCCACAGAGACAAAGAAAAGGGAAACAGCAGCCAATGGTGACCAGAAACAATATGTGTCTCAGTAAAACAGGGCTGTAATCTACAATCATCAGCTGACATGAAATTGTGCAGTTTGGTGAAATGTTTGAGTGGCTTTGTAGATGCTCTAATTTTGCACATCCTTCAGAACTAAAGCTGTGTAGAGTGTATTTTAGGTGGAGTGGGCCTGATCATACAACCAGTCTATCGTTTTTCATATTGGCCATGACGATCTGACTTGATAACCAGGTTAGATGAGGTTTTGAATATAAAGAATGATGATATCCCTTCTCAGTTTAAACATTCTTCCAAACTTACCTAATGTTGTCTGGAAGGGGGGCATTTTGACCTCCTAATAGCCTCGAGATTTCAGACATCACCAGCCCAAAGACAAACTGCTTCCAGTATTACATTTGGATAAAGTTGTGGGGAAGTAACCTTCATTACCAAACTCTCTTCTGATTCCTTTTCCCAGTTTTATTCTTGTATTCTTGTGTGGATAAGATCAGTGTGGTAAAAGAAGAAACCATATGGAGAGGGCTCTGAACAAGGGAATCTAGCTCTATAGCCTGAGGCACCTTGTGAAATCATCTTGGAAAACAGTATGAAGCTGCCTCAAGGAGCTAAAAGTGGAACTACCACATGGACAATCTCTTTGAATAATATGGAAATATCAACTGGACACATTTAAGCCACCCTCAGTGTATTTATTCAAAAAGAATGGAATACGATATAGCTGTAAAAATACAGAATCTCAACATTTGCAACAAAATGGGCGTTACTTGAGGGCATTACTCTGAAGTTAAATAAGTCCGAAAGAGAAAGGCCTCTAGTGTTTTCATCTATGTGTGTTTTGTGAGGAAATCAACTTGAAGAACAAATAAAAAAAAAATAGTGGGCATACTAACACTAGCTGAGGTTAATTGATGAAAAGATGGAGCCCATGTGTGTGCATGGGAAGGATTCAAGAATCAGTGGAGGTGATTATTTCTTTTTATTTTTATTTTTTTGGGGTTTTTTTCGGGCCACACCCATTTGATGCTCAGGGGTTACTCCTGGCTAAGCACTCGAAAATTGACCCTGGCTTGGGGGAACCACATGGGACACCGAGGGATCGAACCTTGGTCCTTCCTTGGCTAGAGCTTGCAAGGCAGACACCTTACCTCTAGCACCACCTCACCAGCCCCGGAGATGATTATTTCTTTCCATTTTGTATTTTGAAAAAAACATTTTAAATGTTTATATTTTCAATAGACACAATAGGTAACTGTGTCCACAGAAAAACATATCTGACAATTTTCTAACCATGGAGAAGACAGCAAGTAGCAGTAGAAGAAAGGCATATTGAAGCCATAAGCCCTGTCATTTAATTATAACTGAAAATAGACAGTACTAGATCCATAGCATTGGTCAAATATTAGAAGCACTCATATTCAGTTCTGGGGAGATTGTAGGATATTTCAAGAAACTGGGGTTGTAACAAGATTCTTCAGTAATTCTGTATACTTTCTTGCAATTATTTTTACTTTTTGGCAGTACTTAAGGAAAGTAATTTTAAGGAAATAATTCTAAACTTGAAACATGCTTTTTAGAGGCAGATGCTTTTGTAATAATGAAAAATGGGAGAATAATTGCCTTAGCAGATAGAATTGAAGTAAATTAGGACCTGGATCGCATGTATTCCAGATAATTCTGGAGGCTAAATGAACAGAAAGTTGTCTATTATTTCAGATGGAAAGTGACATTATAAAATTCTTACAGTAATTATATCTTAAAAAAAAACAAATTATGATCTGTGTGAGAAAATGCTGGCGGGAAATGCCATATTTGAACGACAGGATTTGAATTGTAGAATTATCAAGTGTATTTTCTTCTTTCTAAAAAAATTTCCTGTATTTCTATAAAATACTCCCTTTGCATGAGTGCTAATATGAATCAGAATGATTGCCTTCAATAGTGTTTGTTACAGGTGATATACAACCCTGGATTCTCAGGTAAAAAGGCTTATTAGAAGACACACACACACACACATATACACACACATACTTACACACATAATTAAGGAGAGAAATAAGTGCTTGATGAGGGCTTGTCTCCAGTGATGATGGACTGAGAAGTCCCATAATTCACTGCATGTAAATTGGAGAGCTTAGAATTTGTCTGTTGTGGAGTCCCAGTCTGAATTCATTACAAGTCACCTCCTCACAGCTGAAGAACATACAAGTAGGAAGATTAAATTCTCTTTGATTCAATTTAAGTCTCCAAGGGATTAGATGAATCTCTTTCTTCTGGGGGAAGGAAACCTGTTTCATTTAGATAAACCCAGAATAAAGTCGAACCAGGTATCTGGATACCTCTAATCCTCTTGTCCACACTTAAGATCAATCATCACAGGTGTTAGACCATCACAGGGTCATTGAACGTTAAGTACATGAATATATTTATATATGTATATACCTACCTGAATATGAATGCCTATATAAATATGCTTATTTATGAATGTGTGTGCATGGTTCTAACACATGCCAGACATAGTTATAGTTCTTATATAAAGAGCCTGACCAAAAAAATAGCCATGGCCTTAGAGTGAGAGAGGTAATACCTAAGATTCAAATCAACCAAGAATGCAATGGTAGGCAATGATATGCTACAAAGGGAAATTAAGGCAAGGGAGTGGAAAGATGAGGATTCCATACCATGAGAAGAAAAACCTCCCTTGGAGGAGATAAAATTGAGCATAAACCAGAATAAAGTCAGGACACTCCAAGCTGAAGGCTTCTGAGCAGAGAAAAGGCAACACAGATGTTGTGAGGCAGGGCCAGAGCTACAGTACAGGGGATAGGGCATGTGACTTGCATGGGGCCTACCTGGGTTCAATCCCTGGCATCACAAATGTTCCCCAAACTTAGCTTACCAGGAGTGATTTCTGAGCGTAGAGCCAGGAGTAACCCCTGAGCACTACCGGGTGTGACCCCCAAAACAAAAACAAACAAAAGAAGTTTTGAGGCTATTCATGCTAATCAGTGGAATTAGAACTAGGCAAAAGGGTGTATGAATGATAATTTCTAGCCCTAAGGACATGGGGAGAGTTTGGAATTCACTTCAAGAATACAGGAAGGGGAGGGACAGTGAATAGTAGCAAAGTGACTTGATGAGACTTATATTTCAGAATGTTATTCGGGACCAGAGAGATAGTAAAGTGGGTAGAGAGCTTGCCTTGCCTCGTTGCCCCATATGGTTTCTTGAGCACCACCAGGAGAACATCAGGAACACAGAACCACCCACTGGGTGTGGCTCAAGAATGTTGGGTGGGAAGGTGCCTATAAGGAAGTCAAATGCATCAGTAGGAAGATGCTTAAAAGCCTGTAAAAGGTCACCTAAAAATATTCCCTCTTCACTAGAAGGAACTTGGGTGCCTTCCATAAACAAATCAGAGACACGATTTACAGGATGCCCAGGGAAAGGGATTCTGTGAGGGGAAATGCCCGAAGAACTCAGATACAATTGGCTGCAGCATTCCTGAAGGGCTGGAACTGTGTGAGAGTGCCAGAATTAGCTCAGCCTGGTGAGCACTTGCCACTTGGGCTAACTTGATTGGTTAGACATGATTAGGAAAATAAAGGGTTCTCTGCACCAGAAGGGGGCATCCTACCCACCAAAGTTTATTGTTTCCTATTGTGGGACCAAATTCCTAAGTTTCAATCCAGGGGAATGATATCCTTTCTATATTGATGCCATAGCCAGGTGAAGAGAAAGAAGACTGTAAAGGCGTGTCATGGCCATCCAATTCATGGTAGGAGAGCTAGGGTCCAAACAGGGTTGTTGAAACTGTAGTGGACAAGTTGAATGAGAAAGTAGGGCAGAGCTGGGTCACTCCAGGTAATAATAATGGCAAGTGCCCTAAATCACCAAGAGTTGCCACCCACATGGTCTCCACTGACCCCTCTCTACCCCAAGTCAGGGCATAAGTTTCTGCCCATGAAAGTTAAATCTCTAGGGTGTTGATAGCACTTTCCTGAGAGACACTCAGGTCTGCAGGGAGGATTGTTTTTCTGAAGTGAGAGCCATTAGGAAGAGCTTCCTTCCACCCTTGGGAAGGTTGGTTGGCCCAGCCAAGGGAGAGACGTGGAAGTTTCCAGACAGAGCTGAGGTGAGTGAGGCCATGGGTGGCTGGAAAGAGGGTTGCTTGTCGATGCCCTCCAAAATTATTGCTGAAGTGAACAGAGATTCAACTCAGAGAAACCCAACACGGAATGTGACCCTTGCTTCAGCTCTCTGGTGGCAGAACCTAAACGAAGCCTTTGTTCAGTATTTGGCACATTGTTCCCCAGGCAGCAATGGTCCATCTGGGGGAGACATATGACACCCTGAGGGAAATTGGACTTGGAAGAAGCAGAAGGACCAGGCCTGCAGGAGGAACAGAGCGCCCATGTGTTCTTGCCCTGGGCAAAGCCACTCTCTGCACCCCAGGATGCTGCTGCCAAACAATGATCCTTTGCAACAGCAGGAGAAACTCTTGACTGGTCTTGTCAACGAGCAGACTCCTTTACATGCAAGGCAGTTGTGAGAAATTAGCTCCTCTGAAATATCAGACCATGGCCTAAGTTTCTAAGAAATCAGGAGGTAGGAAGAAGAGGATATTGTTGAGAGGCAGAAGACTTGGGGACAAATGTCAGCTCCAGGGATCAGAGAACCACCCTTTTTAGAATCGAATGTGTGCTGTCCAGTAGCTGCACACAATAGATGCTAATAGTAACCCTGCTTCATGGAGAAGAAACAGAGGCACAGGAGGTAAGGTTTGTACGAGTTTGAAACTGGCAAGTTCCGTCTTGGATATCAGACTCAAGCTCATGAAAATTCAATCATGTGTTACTAGCTAAAAGATCTCAAAAGACCAACCTCAGAGGTTAACTCCTTCTGAAAGTTATCATCTCCATATTCTAAATATAAATAAGAATTCTTCTAGAACTTAGGCAAGAAACTAACCCATTGATTCAATAAGTATCATGGAAAACTCATTTTGTCTTCATTGAACATTACACAGCAAAACAAGTTTACCCATAGGCAATAGATAAGTCTACCCATAAGACAATGCACTCATCGGCTTTAATGTAGAAAATATGTCACCCTACCTCTTTGATAGGTGCAACACCTCTTCCATAATTTCACATCTGCTTTCCCCTGCCTTCTCTAAACAGAGGTTGACTTTCAGTGCCCATGGCAGTGGGGATTCTTGCCCTCCAACTTCATGTTGTTTCCACCAAGAATGGCTCTTATTTCTTCCAGGATCCTCCCTCACGTCCAAGAGTAGGATCCATGTGCAGGTGATTTATGTAGAAATTCTAACAGGAAGCAGGACTGAAATAGGAGGGAAAGACATCAACCTAAGGATCTCAGGATGAACAAGTTAGATTAATCTCGAGCTCAGTGATTCTGAGAAGAAAATTTACTTCAACACTCCCAGAATGCAAGGGAATAACTTAGTGCCTCTAGTTTCCATTGCATGAATCATTCCACCCTTTCTGTATTGTCCTGGATGAGCATTAAGCCATGACAGGCATTTGAGAAGACCTGGGGGGCAAAGTAGAGAACATAGCAGGGCACAGCATGGAATTGCTCGCCAAAGCTCAGGCTGAAGTTTTCAGAAAAGGGTATGTCAGTTGGCAGACTGGAGAGCTTTAATACTACGTACTTAGTTCTCCTGGTTTCTTCCTGGCTAGACATGAACATTTCAGAACTAGTTGAGTGATCCCCCAAAGTAATGTCTGAGCTGGTGACTTTTGGTTTAAAAACTTCATCGTATGAGAGGTCCATGGAATCAGAGACCCAGAGTGGCAAACCAAGTTGAAATGAAGACTCCAATGTTGTAGGAGGTGGTGACAGCAAAAGCCACACAATCTAAAATCAGAGGGCAAAACATCAAGCAGCAGCATCACTTAAATAAAATATGCATGCAAAATGGACTAGATATGTTCTTTAAATTCTCATCAAAAGATTGCCTAGGAACTCAGCGAACAGAATTGCTTACTGAGCTACTGTAGCTGTCAGAGGCTAAAAAGTTCCTAGAAAGGAACTTGAGATGCTATGGATAAATCTTCCAAAGGATTAAAGGAGTATGTGATATTTTTAAAGAAAAAATGTGAAATAAAAACAGAGGTGGGGGCCCGGAGAGATAGCACAGAGGTGTTTGCCTTGCAAGCAGCCAATCCAGGACCTAAGGTGGTTGGTTCGAATCCCGGTGTCCCATATGGTCCCCCGTGCCTGCCAGGAGCTATTTCTGAGCAGACAGCCAGGAGTAACCCCTGAGCACCGCTGGGTGTGGCCAAAAAAAAACAACAACAAAACAAAACAAAACAAAAAAACAGAGGTGGACCTGGAACAGAATTATTTTGATGGAAGATGTCTTTAAAAAATTATTTGGAAGCAGGAGAGAAGGCTCACAGAATTGAGCACATACTCTGCACATAGGAAACCTGGGGTTCATCTCTGGTACCAAATGGTTTCCTGAGTACCCCTGAGACTAAGCTCTGTACACAGATCTGGAAATAAATCACCCCACGGTGCCAAGAAGTATGGCCTCAACCCCCAAACAAGCAAAAACAGTTTTATGTCTTTTAGAGAGGTCTTGATTTACAGAAGTATTTTGAACATTGTCCCCTTTTGATCCACATCCCATGTTCTTACTTGTTAACCTCTGTCAAAACTGATGCATTAATTTTAATACGTTAAAAGTTTCATACATTTTAATGCATTACTATTAAGTTCCTATTTAGCTTTTCTCAGTTTCTCCATTTCCCTATTGTTCCCTGTGTTGACCCAGAAACCCATTTGGGATGCCACAGTCTTTTCATTACTCATATCTCTCTAACATCTGCCTGGTTGCTGCAGTTTTTCCATTTTTTTTATACCCAGTTTGACAGTTTTAAGAATTACAGGTCAGGCATTTCTAGGATGTTCGTCGATTGCAATTTTACTGATGTCATTCTTATTATTAGACTCAGGAATAATTTTGAGGGGGGGGAATCAAGGAGATCAATTGTCTATTGCTTTTTCTTACAGGTATGTATTAGTACCATGACATATAGAGGGTATATTTTAAAGATCCGAAAGAAATTTCTGGAGGAGGAAAATATTAAAAATTTCATCATAGAGGCTGAAGAGATAGCACAGCAGGATGGAGTTTGCCTTGCATGTGGACTACCTGGGACAGACCCGTGTTAGATCTCTAGCATCCCATATGGTCCCCCGAGCCTGCCAGGAATGATTTCTGAGCACAAAGTCAGGAGTAACCCCTGAACGTTGCCTGGTGTGACTCCCCCTCCCCCAAATCTGTCTTAGAAAAACAGGCAAATAAAATTCCACACCTGGAGTGACCTCTAGTCACTAGCGTCCACTTTGTGTCTCCAAATTGTGCAAGACTGTAATCTTTTATTTTCTGAGAAAATACAATGAAGCATTTCATTTTCTCAATTCAAAATCATGAGTAAAATGTACAGTTGGTTAACCCAACACAAAGTTTATTTTGTATATGCCGTCAGTACCAATGCCGTCATTCCTTGGACTAACTTACCAGGTGGCTCTAGACTTCAAATCACATCTTAACCAGTGTTTTGTTCTAGTTCCTGAAACTACGATACTCTCCTCCCCGATTTTGGTGATTGGTGGGCCATGTCTGTGCTAATCCCAGATTTCAAAGAGATACCAGTTTTGTCATGATTTAAATCTTAAATATCAATTATCTTCTGTTCAGTTCCTCCAAGTGATGCTTATTGGAAAAATAATGTGTAATGTCGTTTGTTTCATTGTAGAAGTTATTCCTAATTAATGCAATCTATAATGGAATTTCACTTGTTTGGGGGTTCTGCTGATGAGTAATGATTGAGAAGAGGGCTAGGTTGGGGAGGTTAGGGGGTTTGGGGGGTATTTTTGGGGGAGATTTTGGTTTTGTTGGTTTTTATTATTTGACAATTTTGCTATTGCACTATTTTGAATGTTTGGAGAGATGTGCTAACTGTTGCTTGTTCATTACAAAAATAAGTAAGCACAATAAATTGGATGTTAAACCATCAAGCTCATCAATGTCCCTGCTGTATCCCTGAATATGTAGTAAGCAAGTGTGATAAATATTTTAATTATAGTTTTGTTATAAATATAACTTAAAATTTGAAAGGAACAATACTATATATTGGTAATTTTTAACTGTTCCTCTGACAAAACTTATGGTTTATAAATTTTCCTCACATACAGTATTCAGCACACAGAAATAGTATGATTGGTTCAAATGCAGTCATTTTCAACTAAACTGTTAAAGCCAAGTCAATGTTTTAAGTTCTTTTAGCTTTATGTTTTTAGTTTGGGGCTTTTTATGCCTTTATTCATCTTTGTGGTTTGAGAGCACTGTATTTGGTTGGAAGACAGTTAAGAAATATTTTAGGAGAAAATTGAAGTTAAAAGTTTTACTTTCAGAGATATTGTAGGTGCTAATATTGGATATAATCTATTATAGTTCATTTCCTTTATGGGTTTGTTACCAATCAATCTCATAAGTCTATTTAATATTTTAGTTGTATAAAAACTTCTGTTACTTTTCAGCCTATAATTGTCTGCCTTTAAAACCTGTTGCAATAACACATTAGTAAAACTTTTCTTAAACAAAAAAAAAGAAAAAAAGGGCAAATAGAGTAACTGTTTAGAGTGAACAAGATTATACATGTAGACCAAAGAAACAGACTAGAGAGGCCAGAAACAGTCTTGCACATACAAGGACATTTGATTTATGACAGTAGAAGCTCTGTGGCAAGGAGAGAAGTGGGAAATGACTTTTAAAAAAAAAAACACATCATGCTTGTTCAACTGAATATTGAAAGAAAAGTAAATTTAATTGACATCCTCTACCAAATTAACAGCCAAAATCCATCCATTTAGGTAGCCTGTTGGAGTAAATCCATAGATAGCTATAGAATATAAATTGGAAATAAATGACTTTGGAAAGCAGTTCTGTAACACATTTTAGGTGTGTGTGTGTAAATCAGGCCCCCAAACTTCCACTACTTAATATATCCCTGGCAAAAATGTGTGCATATGTGCACCAGAAGACCAATATAAGAACACGAATGATAGTCTCATCTATCATAATCTCACCCAAACATGACATAAAGCAAACGCCTTTGAACACAAGAGAAACAAATATACATGGTATCATGACTCTTATGCTGGGATACTCTTGCAGCAGCAAAGTTATGTTGATCTAAAATATGAGGGCTCTCAAACAAGATTGAGAGGCCTCAATAAAAGATATAATTCTGTGTTGATAATGTTCAAAAATCACACTTTCATATTTAGCAGTCAGGAAGGAAGGGAGAGCAGAGCTGACAATGGTGAATGATAATAAAGTAGTCCCAGAAGTGCAAATCATGGGCTAAAATATTTAAAAATTAGAAAATAAAATGCTTTGGCAGAATATTCAAAGCCTATGCAAATACATAAGAAAGCACAAATAGGCAAACATTAAATACAATGGCCAGTATGGTGGACAACTATATTGTGAAACTCAAAGAGGCCAGAGGTAGGAATGAGATAAAATATCACAACAAACCTGCACACCTCAAAATGCTAAGAAAATAATATGAATATTCTGTATACACATATGATCATTTGAATTTAAATCTGTGGTGAATGATGCTAAAATACAAACAAGCTATTATAGCTTTGTCCAGTATCAACTAACTCACACATATATACATATATATGCATATGTATATATACATATATATTGAATTATTTTCATCATGACCAAGTAGAATTTCTTGGTCATAGTGTACAATTGTCCCTCATACAAATTACATTTATATAGAAAAGATGAAAATCCCCATAGGCACCAATCTCCCCATATGATATTGTTCTTTCTTTGCATAGGCACATTAAAATGGGAAATTATATACAAACACGTTCTTATCTTGGAAACACACAAATTTTCTTAAACAGTGACAATTGTGTCCACTGTCTTAAGTTAGATTGTTTATTTTCCCCACTTTTTATCTTTTTTTCTCTTAGTGAACTGTTCAATAAGGAATGCTGGTGAAAGAGTCCCTCAGTTTAATGCTTATGTTTGAACCAGGTCACGGGAATTGTTGGACTTGTTCTTGCGGCCCCCTTATGCGCTGATATTGCTAGGTGGCATTATTCCTTGTTTGCATGAGCACATTAAAATGGAAAATACTATACATACAAATAAGTTCTTATCTAATAGAGATAGGAACACACAAATCTTGTGGTGCAATGGAATCTTACACCCTGAACATTGACATGATGATGACCTGGCACAGGCCTCAGAGGTTTGGGCATTTTCCAGTTACCCCTGAACCAGGGAAGCCATCTGCAAAACATCCAAAGTTGTCTATGACATCACCTGGAAGCAATCCTTTACCAGGGAAGACCCTACTGCTGCTCTGACATCGATTTACTCAAAAGAGTCTTCCCTTAACACTGAGAAGATTTAAACAACAACGACCTGTGTACTGGACAGGGCTTTCTGCATTGCCCTTTAATTGTGAGTTGAAATTAGACGCCGGTCCGCACTATCCTGACTTCAATGTAGGATATACAGATTCCAGGATCTTCAATACAAAAACATGATACCAACACCAGAGACTGTTAAAATATATAACTGTATGGACACTACAGACAATGACCTGGATTGGACAAACTAGTTTGCCTGGAGCCTAGAAATGGTCTTATGTCAGGAAACTTCAGGGGTAGGGTCTCCTTGTACTTAGGCCAAAGTCTTTCCTTTCCATGACCCCATACTTTGGTGGGCCCATGCAAATGATTATTGCCACTCTAACATTGTTTTTACAGTGCTCCTTTGACCTATAAGAAACCACTAGTAAAAATATCTGGAACTGCACAAATAAAAAAAAAGATTTACAATAGTGTTAACATATATGCTTTTAGTTACACTAGCATTCTGGGGGATAAAGGAGGGAGATAAGGGATATATGCTTGGGAACAGGGATGAAGGGAGGACAACACTGGTGGTGGAAAGGCCCTCATTTATTGTCACTGTGTACCTTAAATATCACTGTGTAAGATTTGTAATTCACTTTGGCCACACTAAAAAATAAGAAAAGAAAAAAATAAAGAAAAGATGCTGAAAAAAATCAAGGGAGTGCAGTAGGATCACAAGATGTACAACAGGTTCACAAAATCAACATCATTTTATGAACTAGCAGTTGAAAGATTGGCACCCAAATAATAAGTATGATGCCCTTTACAATTCATCACACACACACACAATTAAGATATGAATCTAAAAAATATAAAGGTATAAGATTAGCAAATAAAATATATGACCCACAAAAGCCAGAGTAAAGCCTAGACAAAATGACAAGCATGTTTTTATGAAGAAAAGAGAGTGTAACAAAACTCCAGTTCTTCACAGAGTTTTTACATAGCCAGCATAATTTGTTTCCAAGTCTTAGAAGGACGGCTTATAGACAGAAAAGACCATTCTAAAAGTTGTGAGGAAAGTCAAAGGAACTAGAATAAATAACACAATTTCTAAAAGAAAAATTAATGGAAGGAATCTATTGATCCTATTTCAAGGCTTGGTAACATAAACAATAGTCTAGTATTGGCAGGGACTACTAGACACAAAGATCAATGGTACAGAAGAAAAACAAAACAAAACAAAATAAGACACTCACAAACATGCCAAGCCATTGTTTGACCAGAGTGTAAAAATAAGACTGTGCAAGAATTAAATTGGTGCTAGAGCAATTCGATGTTAAGAATCAAAAGGGAATAGATCTTTATACAACACTCATGTCTTACACAAAAAAAGTAATTAAAACATGAGGCAGACTTTATTGCAAAATATAAAACCTTTAAAATAAAAATATTAAAAAGATTTTACTAATTAGGGCTTGATAAAGAGTTACTATCAGGGGTACCAGCCATCAGGAGGAAAATGCCTAAATTTGACTTTATAAAAATGCAAATCTTTTTCTCTGAGATTTTCAGAAAATAAAAAATAAAGCTATATTTTAAGCCAATTATTTAAAGCCACATCTCCTTTAAAGAATTAATATGAAAATGATCTAAAAATCCTTCGAGGGACCAAACTGATAATACAGTGGCTAGGGCCTTTGCCTTGCACATGGCCCACCTTAACCCTAACCCTGAATTTCACATGGTCCCCCAAGCACTGCTAGGAGTAATTCCTGACTGCAGAGTTGGAAGTAATCCCTGAGAACCACTGGGTATGATCTTAAAAAAAAAAATCTTTCTAAACTCAATAATATAAAAGTTGAGTTTGTTATTAATGAAACAATAAAAAAAAGAAATAA
Organism: Suncus etruscus; assembly: GCF_024139225.1. Classification (NCBI taxonomy): domain Eukaryota; kingdom Metazoa; phylum Chordata; class Mammalia; order Eulipotyphla; family Soricidae; genus Suncus; species Suncus etruscus. The sequence continues at coordinate 11,064,684 of NC_064863.1, read as the reverse complement.
CCCAATTAGAAAGTAAAAGGAAGTCATCATCATCAAAGGAAGTCAACCAAGGGCTTGTAAGAACTCAAAATATGTTATTGGTTAGGTTACACCTTATTTTACCTAAAACGAAGATCATAAAAAAATAAAATAAAACAAAGATTGGGCCCGGAGAGATAGCACAGCGGCGTTTGCCTTGCAAGCAGCCTATCCAGGACCAAAGGTGGTTGGTTCAAATCCCGGTGTCCCATATGGTCCCCCATGCCTGCCAGGAGCTATTTCTGATCAGACAGCCAGGAGTAAACCCCTGAGCACCTCTGGGTGTGACCCAAAAACCAAAAAAACAAAACAAAACAAAACAAAAAAACAAAGACCATACCTAATTCTCTTGTATGTTTGTTTACAACTTGGGCTTACCCAAAACAGATTCTCTTACTTGTAAACCTGATTGGGACTGGCTCAGGATAGCCTGAGCTATCTGTCCTTATACTCTCCTTACTGCCCCATCCAAGGGTGGTCTCTGTACTCAATAAAAATGGTAGTTCAGGCAGGCAGCTTGCTCTCCATACAAAGTAGAAGACTGCTAGATTACATGCATTTAACCCTCAGCCTGGTTTGGATTATTTCATACATGACCCTGATACAGACTCATTCACCTGGGGTTGGAGACATGGTGCATGGGATGGTTTTACAGTTATTGGTTATTAGCTAAATGTAAATTAAAGCCACACACATATATATATATATATATATATATATATATATATAATATTTCTATCAAAATCGCTAAAAATAGCATGTCATTGAATAGTGGTGAAGGTTTATAGACATTACTACTTGTGGGAATGTAAAAATGACATATAGTTTCTCTGGAAAACTGGTATTAAAAAAACACAAATGAAAAAAGCTGAATATGGAACAACTGTAGAGCCCAACAATAAACTAGAGAAGGGAAGAAGACAATGTTCACACAAAGAAGGGGACAAAAGTTTTTTTTTTTTTTTTTTTTTTTTTTTTTATTTTTTTATTTTTTTTTTTTTGGTTTGTTTTTTTTTTTTTATTTTGATCATAATGGTTTACATAGTGTTGACAATAATATTTTAGGTACATATTTACATAAAATCAGGGGGGATTCCCATCACCAAATTGTCCTCCCTACACCTCCATTTCTGTCCTACCTCCCATTTCCTCTTCCCTCATCCCAGGTCGGCTTGAATATGTGGTCCCCTCTTTATCTAACCCACAACTTAGTAGTCTTGCACCTGTTTGGTCTTGATGCCTCCCTTAGTTCCCCCTCTAACTGGAGGCAGGACTAGCTAGTTCAAGTTGCGTGGTTTTGTTTGAAAAAGAGAAAAGTAATAAACTGGGGTAAGGATCTAATACCCCGAAACTGGGCGGAATCCTTCTAGAGGCTCTCATCATCGATTTGAGAGATGGAGAAAAAGAAGGTGAAACACTCCACCAGTACCAAAAGAAGTGTCAAATATCTAGTGAGGGCTTGAGCTGTATCGATAAGCACCACAAAAAAAAAAACAGGCAAACAAACAAACAACAAAAAGCAAAACAAGCAAAAACAAACAAAAAAAACACACCATGGTCTTGAAATGAGAAACATGGCATAGCACATAACGAAAGAAAAGAAAGGAAGAGAAAATATAAGTATGGTTGGGGACAGTTTCAATAATCACTCCCAAACAGAGAAATCGACCAAAATAGATAGGTGAATAAAAATAATAACAACAATAATAAATGGAGGTAAAAAATATATAGATAATAACCAAGGTTTTGTGCTTTTTGTATTTTTATTTTTTCCCTCCTGCCCTGGCACAGTAAATATTGGGGTCATTCGAAAAGGAATTCACTTGGCCTAAGAGATATGGGGTTTCTCCGTCCTTGGAGCATACTGTCATGGGATCAACACTAGACTTTGCTCAGGAGCCTTTACTCTCCCGATGGTGGTTTTTTTTTTTTTTTTTTTTTTTGGTGTGTGGAAGACTTCTGTTCTGTGTTTAGAGGTCTCAGTATCTGCACAGCTCCTGAGGTGGGACTTATGATGAAGTCAGTCTTTGTGGTTCTAGAGGTTCTGTTACCTCCGTATCATTTTAAACCATCTTCTGTGGTTGGTGATCTTGGTCTTTGCCCTGATCCTAGGGTGGCACCTAGGATAGCATCTTTCTTTGTGCTTCCAAAAGCCCTGTTCCGTTACAATTTTCTCTGCCGGACCTTTGGGACTGGGGATCCTGGTTATTGTGCAGGTCATAGTTCAAACCCTAAACTAGGGCTTTTTTTTTTTTTTTGGTCCCAAGATGTATACCGTCTGGTCGTAGTTCTAGCAGCCAGTCAACTATAAATCACGATCTTGGCTTTTGGACCTACCAAAGGGTGCCGAGACTTCTGGTTGTGTCTTGTCGTTAGCTGGTAAGGTAGGTTAATCTGCTCTGAGGTCAGGATGTTCAGATTTTCCTCATTGTCAGGAAATCATGTTAGAGTTGGCCCTTGTTGTTGACCCCGCAGTATTAAGGCAGTCCCGGCTGGGATTTGTTTCTTGCCACTGTTGTGAGGAACTGTGCCGTTTCTATGTCTGGGATCCAGGGTTCAAGGCTGGATGAATGGTATCTGATCACCTGAGGTCTAAGTTGATTCCACATGACATATTTTCAAGGTAGGAGATATCCCTGTTTTGTAAACAACTATGAGTTCCCATCTCTAGTAGACAAGAGCTCTTTTTTTTTATATGTAAGATTTCCCCTTTATTTGGTGTGCCTTTGCAGGGGGAAGTGGTGCTACATTATAATGTCTGTGTATTTGTGGGTGGACAGAGGGGATAACAGAAACAGGTCACATACCCAAAAGCGAGGAAAAGAAAAAAAAAAAAAGGAAATAAAAATGTATGCGCTCACAAATGTATATGTAGGACAAACATTTAAAAAATAAATTAATTAATTAAAAAAAATTAAAAAATTAAAAAAAAAAATTTAAGGTGAGTTAGTGAGGTTTTTTAAGGGACCAAAGTGGTGCAAAAGACTACCTTACATTTGGGGGAGAGTAGGTAAAGAGGTGGTGTATTACCAGTCTTATGCCTATGTTGGAGGTACAGTTTTTCCCATTGTCTTTTGGGTGTTTCCTGTGGTGTGTGGGTTCCCAGGCATCTTCCTATCCCACCCCCTGACCTTCTTCAGATTGGTAAAAATTTGTGGCAGGGAGGTCTTGGAAGAGTTCTTGCGTTGGGGATACTTTTGGACCTAGATCCGGTTTCAAGAAACAGTCCACGTTAGGGGGAGTTGGTAGGGAAGGCCGCACAGCATGAGTCCGCAGGGAGTTGGCTGTCTTTTCTTGCAGGAGACGAGGTGTGGGTTTGACTGGGTGTCCCCTCGCCTGGGTGCTGGGTACTGTTTCGTTGGGTAGGAGGTCGGCCTTGATGCCTAATAGATTAAGGATTGAGGGTGAAGAGTTTTAATATGGTGGGAGATCTGGATGGAATTGAGGGGTGAAGGGATAGTTGGATTTCCAGAGGGGAAACAGGGGAAGGTATATGGGAGGGGTATGCAGTGAGAGGAAAGAGAAAATACCTTAGAAAGAAAAGGAGAAGAGAAAGGGGAAAAAGTAAAGAGAGGAATAGAATTAAAAAAAAAAAAAAAGTAGTGAGAAGAGAGGGGAGAATAGCAAGGGAATGCTGGTTAGGTTGAATGTGTTCGAAGAATAGAGCCTGTAGTTTAAGTCTGTACATCACAGGCACTGCTTCGGTGGTCTGACTGGTCACTTGCTTCAATTCCTAAAAGAAGGAATAACCTAGAGATAAAGTATATGTTAGAGAGTTTTCTCGTGGCCCTCTCGTAGTGCATGCTATGTATGGTATCTCGTGTGGTATCCCGAGTTGCCATCTTAGTTTGTCCGCCCTTTGTATCCAAGGGCGCCTGTGGACAGAAAAGCTGAGAGGTTATTTAAAATATAGTAAGATAAAGGCATTAAAACATAATGCTATGGTATGCTGCCATTGCAGTCGTGATTTCCCTTGGTGTTCTATACTTGTGTTCCTGTATACGAACTCTAAGGGATTATTGTGGGCCTTTGTTTTGGAAGTCTGATTACTTACCTGTTCTCTTAATGCTGTTGTTTCTGTTGTTGCTGCTTTCTTTGTGGTATAATGTGTTGTCAAGTGTTTGTGTTGCTCCTTTTTCATGAATTTTGGACACTGCTCCCACGTATATGTTGAGTATTACAGTGTTCGAAGTTTCTACCCTGTTAAACCCTGTTATTTGATTGTTAGGTATTAGTTGTGTTTAAACTATATGTTCTAGGTGTTTCAGAATAGTGCCACCATTCTGTGTTTATCTTTTGTCTTCTGACTTACTTCGTTTAACATAACATGATCTAAGTCCATCCATGTTGCTGCAAAGTCTGTGATTGTATCGTTTCTGACTGCCATGTAATATTCCATTGTGTATATGTACCACATCTTAATGATCCATTCATCTGTTGTTGGACATCGAGGTTGGTTCCACGATTTGGCTATTATACTGAGTGCTGCAATAAATAGTGGGGTGCATACGTATTTTGGAATGAATGCCCTTCCATCTTGGGGGTATATGCCTAGGAGAGCAATTGCTGGGTCAAATGGCAGCTCAATTCTGAGTTCTTTGAGCACTCTCCAGACTTTTCTCCATAGATGTTGGACTAGGGGGCATTCCCACCAGCAGTGAATGAGAGTTCCTTTCATACCGCATCCCCGCCAACAAAGGTTGTTTCCATTATTTTTGATGTGAGCCATCCTCACTGGTGTAAGGTGGTATCTCATTGTTGTCTTGATTTGGATCTCCCTGATGATGAGTGAAGGTGAGCATGTTTTCATGTGTTTGTTGGCCATCCTTCTGTCTTCCTCAGAGAAGTGTCTATTCATTTCATCTCCCCATTTTTTTATGGCTTTATTTGGTTTTGAGGGTCTCAGCTTTCTGAGTGCTTTGTATGTTCTAGATATCAGGCCTTTATCTGATATGTCGAGTGAAAAGATTTTTTCCCATTCTGTTAGCTGTCTTCTTGCGTTAAGTAGGGTTTGTTTTGCCATGCAGAAGCTTTTTAGTTTGATGTAGTCCCATTTGTTTATATTACATGCTAAAGTTCTTGCCATTGGTGCTCCATTCTCAAAGACCTTTTTGATATATAGGTCTTCGAGTGTTCTGCCTATTTTATTCTCGATAAACTTTATAGATTCGGGTCTGATTTCAAGGTCTTTGATCCATTTTGAGTTGACTTTTGTATAAGGGGTGAGATATGGGTCGATTTTCACTTTCTTACATGTGGTTTTCCAGTTGTACCAACACCATTTGTTGAATAGGCTTTCTTTGTTCCATTTCAGATTCTTGCCTCTTTTATCAAATATTAGTTGGCTGTATATCTGGGGGTTTATGTCAGGGAATTCTGTTCTGACCCACTGGTCTGAGGTCCTGTCTCTGTTCCAGTACCATGCTGTTTTAATTACTATGGCTTTATAGTATAGTTTCAAGTTAGGTAAGGAGATGCCTCCCAGCTTCTTGTTTTTCAATATGTGTTTGGCTATCCTGGGTCTTTTGTGGTTCCAGATGAATTTTGTGATTGATTGTTCTATTTCTTTAAAGAATTGTGTCTGGATTTGGATAGGGATTGCATTAAATCTATATAAAAGTTTGGGTAAGATAGTCATTTTGACTATGTTAATTCTACCTATCCATGAGCATGGGATGTTCTTCCATTTCTTTAGATCGTCTTCAATTTCTTTCTGAAGTGTTTTGAAGTTTTCCTGGTATAGGTCTTTCACTTCTCTTGTAAGGTTGATTCCTAGATACTTGATATTTTTTGATACTATCTTGAATGGAATTGTATTTTTAATCTCTCTCTCCTCAACTTCATTGTTTGTATATAGAAACGCTACTGTCTTTTGTGTATTTACTTTGTATCCAGCCACTTTGCTGTATTGGTTGATTGTTTCTAGGAGTTTTACTGTGGACTCTTTAGGGTTTTTGATGTAGATCATCATATCGTCGGCAAATAGAGATAGCTTGTGTTCCTCTTTCCCTACTTGAATTCCTTTGATTCCCTTCTCTTGTCGGATTGCTATTGCTAGGACTTCTAAAGTTATATTGAATAAGAGTGGAGAGAGTGGACAGCCTTGTCTAGTTCCTGACCTTAGTGGGAATGCTTCTAGTTTCTCGCCGTTAAGTATAATGTTGGCTATAGGCTTTTCATATATAGCTGTAACTATCTTGAGGAAGGTTCCTTCTAATCCTATTTTGCTGAGTGTCTTTAGCATGAAAGGATGTTGGATTTTGTCAAACGCCTTCTCTGCGTCAATTGATATGATCATGTGGTTTTGGTCTTTCATGTTGTTGATGTGATGTATCATATTGATTGATTTGCGTATGTTGAACCAACCTTGCATTCCTGGTATGAATCCCACTTGGTCGTGATGAATGATCTTTTTGATGAAGTGTTGGATTCGGTTTGCTAAGATTTTGTTGAGAATTTTTGCATCTATGTTCATTAGTGAGATTGGTCTGTAGTTTTCTTTCTTAGTGGTGTCTTTGCCTTCTTTGGGAATGAGTGTGATATTAGCCTCATAAAAGGAGTTGGGGAGGATTCCTGTTTTTTCTATGGTTTGGAAAAGCCTATGGAAAAGTGGTAGTAAGTCTTCTTGAAATGTTTGATAGAATTCACCTGTAAATCCATCTGGGCCTGGGCTTTTGTTCTTAGGGAGTTTTTTAATTACATCTTCAATTTCCTCTGAGGTGATTGGACTGTTTAGACTTTCTAGATCTTCCTTTTCCAGCTTTGGAAGAGGGTGTTTGTCCAAGAATCTGTCGATTTCTACTGGGTTCTCTAGCCTAGTTGAGTATAGTTGTTCATAATATGATCTCATGATATGTTGTATTTCATGGGGTTCTGTTGTAATCTCACCCCTTTCGTTTGTGATCCTACTGATTTGGGTGTTTTCCCTCTTTTTTTGGGTGAGTTTTGCCAATGGTTTGTCTATCTTGTTTATTTTTTCGAAAAACCAACTCCTGGTCTCATTGATTTTTTGTATTGTTTTCTTAGTTTCGATGTTGTTTATTTCTGCTCTGGTTTTTATTATTTCTTGCCTTCTGGTTGTGGTTGGATTTCTCTGTTGCTGTTGCTCCAATTCTTTGAGGTGATCTTTTAAACTGTTGGTTTTGTTATTTTCCTGTTTCTTGACATAGGCCTGTATTGCTATGAGTTTCCCCCTAATTACTGCTTTTGCTGTGTCCCATAAATTTTGACATGTTGTCTCTTCATTGTCATTTGTCTCAAGGAATCTTTTTATTTCTTCCTTGAGTTGTTCTTTGATCCAGGTGTTGTTGAGCAGCATGTTATTTAATCTCCAGGTATTAGTTTTTCTCCATTGCTTCTTCTTGATATCAATTTTAACCTCTGTTGCATAGTGATCTGAAAGGGTACTTCTAATGATCCTTACCTTTGTGGTCTTATATAGGTTGGCTTTGTATCCCAAGACATGGTCTATTCTGGAGAAGGTTCCATGTGGGCTTGAGAAGAATGTGTATTCTGCTTTCTGGGGATGGAGGGCTCTATATAAGTCTATCAGCCCTAAATCTTCTAATTTTTCATTTAGAGCTCTTATTTCTTTGCTATTTTTCTGTTTGGTGGATCTGTCCAGTGGTGATAGTGGAGTATTCAGGTCCCCTACTATTATCACATTTCCCTTCATGTGTTTCTCCAGGTTTGCCAGTAGTTGCCTCACATATTTTGCTGACTCTAGATTAGGTGCGTATATATTGACCAGGGTTAGTGTTTCTTGATCTAATGTTCCCCTGATCAGTAAGTAGTGACCCTCTTTGTCTCTGATCACTTTCTTGAGGTTGAATACAATTTGATCTGATATAAGAATTGCTGTCCCTGCTCTTTTTTGTTTTCCATTGGCCTGGATGATTACTTTCCATCCTTTTATTCTAAGCCTGTGCTTATCCTGTAACTGTAGGTGTGTTTCTTGTAGACAGCAGAAGTCCGGTTTATTTTTCCTAACCCAGTTCTCTACTATGTGTCTTTTGATTGGAGAGTTTAGTCCGTTTACATTTAGGGAAATTATTGATAGAGAGGACTGTTGTGCAGTTGTATTGTGTGGGGTGGTTGTTGTTACAATCGGGGGTTTGGATTGTGTAATTCGTCTCTGAGTAAATCGCTTAGTATCGGCTTAGTTTGCACAAATAGTTCAAGTTCGTTCATATTTGAGAATGTTTTTAGTCTGCCCTCCCATATGAATGATAGTTTTGCTGGGTATTGGACCCTGGGTTGGAAATTTCTTTCATTCAGTCGTTTAAATATGTCATTCCACTGTCTTCTTGCTTGAATTATTTCAAATGGGAGATCTGGTTTGATTCTTATGTCTTTTCCTTTGTACTTGAGGTTTTTTTTCTCCCTTATTGCTTTCAGGAGTTCCTCTTTCTCTTTGTTTTTTGCCATTTGGATTATTATGTGTCTTGGTGTGGGTTTATTAGGGTCTATTTTATTAGGGACTCTCTTGACTTCCTGGATTTGTCCTGAATTGTCTTTCCAGAGGGTGGGAAAGTTCTCTGTTATTATCTCCCTGACTACCTGTTCTTCCCCCTTCCCTATTTCCTCCCCTTCTGGTATACCTACAATTCTTAGATTGTTTCTTTTGTCTTTATTCATTAGATATTGGACTTTTCCTTCCAGTGCTTTGCCTTTTATTTCTTTGTTGGTTTCTTGATCATTTTTTGATTGCAGTTTTCCTTCGAGTTCTTCGATGTGCTTCTCCAACTCTGTGTTTCTGCTTGTAAGGCTTGTTACTTTGTCTTTTAAATCCTTCACTTCTTTTTGTATGGAATCTCTCATGTTCTTTGACATTTCTTCTTTAATTTGGCTGATTCTTTCATCCATGGCTTTCTTATACTCGGTTGCTAGGGTTTCTTTCATCTGTTTTAGTAATTCTTGCATTTCCTTCCTCATGACCGCTTTTAGGTCTTCTTCCCATGGATCTGTGCGTTTTGGTGGACTTGGAAATTTAATAGGGTTTGTCATGTTGTCTCCAGATATTAGGGATTTCCTTGATTTACGCATAATTCTTTGTATTTAATGGTGTGTTTTGGAGTACTGTGGCTTCTAATTTCGGCCTGCTTTGGTCCCCTTCCTGAAGGTGATTCTAGAGGATGCTGTTGGGTGGGCTTGTTGAACCTGGCTCTTTCTCCTCCCCTTTGCTACCTAGAGTTCGGCCCTCCTGCAGTGGGTATTATTGCTTTTCTACTCCTTATTTCTGTCGGCGGTGCAGTTCCACTCCTGGCCACACTGGTTGCTGGCGCTATTGAGCCTAGCTCCCAATCCCCCCTCCTTTCTCTGGGAGTCAATGGAGCTCTGCCCCCTCCAAGTTTCCCTTGAAGGAGTTCCCTCAGTCCGACCCTTCAGGCTCTGCCCTCGCCCTTGGGGAGTCCCTGGTCCACTCCAGGGTCCAGGGGGGTGGACTGCCCTAGGTCACCTGCGAGTCCAGAAGGCTGGCCCTATCTCCCCCCGTCTATTTGGGTTGCTCAAGTTGCCGTTCCAGGTGCCCACCTGGGGGAAGGGACTTGCCCAAATCACTCTCGCAGGCGCTCGTGGTCCCTGGGATGTGCTGGGCTAGGCTCCCGCGTGAGGCAGCAGGGACTCACCCAGGCCTCCCAGGCTGGCGTCTGGGGTCTCCGGGGGATGTGGTGGGCTAGGCGCCCGCGTGAAGGAGCAGGGACCTGCACAGGCCTCCCGGGCCGGCGTCTGGGGTCTCCGGGGGATGTGGCGGGCTAGGCGCCCGTGTGAAAGGGCAAGGACCCGCGCAGGCCTCCCGGGCCGGCGTCTGGAGTCTCCGCGGGATGTGGCGGGCTAGGCGCCCTTGTAAAGGAGCAGGGACCCGCGCAGGCCTCCCGGGCCGGCGTCTGGGGTCTCCGGGGGATGTGGCGGGCTAGGCGCCCGTGTGAAAGGGCAAGGACCCGCGCAGGCCTCTCGGGCCGGCGTCTGGGGTCTCCGCGGGATGTGGCGGGCTAGGCACCCGTGTGAAAGGGCAAGGACCCGCGCAGGCCTCCCGGGCCGGCGTCTGGGGTCTCCACGGGATGTGGCGGGCTAGGCGCCCGTGTGAAAGGGCAAGGACCCGCGCAGGCCTCCCGGGCCGGCGTCTGGAGTCTCCGCGGGATGTGGCGGGCTAGGCGCCCTTGTAAAGGAGCAGGGACCCGCGCAGGCCTCTCGGGCCGGCGTCTGGGGTCTCCGCGGGATGTGGCGGGCTAGGCGCCCATGCAAAGGACAGGGACCCGCGCAGGCCTTTCGGGCCGGCGTCTGGGGTCTCCGGGGGATGTGCCCAGCTAGGCTCCCGCGTGAGGCAGGAGGGACTCACCCAGGCCTCCCGGGCCGGCGTCTGGGGTCTCCGGGGGATGTGGCGGGCTAGGCGCCCGTGTAAAGGAGCAGGGACCCGGGCCGGCGTCTGGGGTCTCCGGGGGATGTGGGGACAAAAGTTTTTTAACAACTTTGGTTATAATAGTCCCCAAACTGGAAGTAATTAGTAAATATATTTTACTCTATGAATGTCAAAACCAACCAAAGTGTAGCCTATCTACATCAAAGTGAAACAACTTAGAAATGAAAAGAGCATCGCATGCAGCAATCTGGATGTATCTTCAAAGAATTAGGCCCAGTGAAAAATTCCAACCCTAACATCACTACTGTAAGCTTCTGTTTAGATAACATTCTTGAGATGACATAATGATAGAAAATGGAGAACACATTATTAGTTGCCAAGGCTTGAGGAGGAGGTAGGGTCAGGAGGGAAGTGGTTTTGGCCATAAAAGGGCACGAAGAGGGATCCTGGTGATGATGGAATGTTCTGCTTCTTGACTCTGTCAACCTCAGCATTTCAATTGGAATATTGTAGTCTGGTTGTGCCAGATATTGATAGAAACTGTGTTTACAATTACCTATTATCTTCCTACAATAGCACATGTATTTAGACTTTTCTGGAAACAAGCAAATGAATTTAAAAATAAAAATAGAGCGAAAAGGATTTCTCAAATGTCATTTCCTGTTCCTGTGGAGGGTTACAATTCTATACCTTCTCTTACTAACATTTCTGTTGCCTGAGGAAAATAACAGGTGAACAACCAGCTAAGGCTAAATTGACACCATTTCCCTATGTAGAATTGGGTCAAGGGTTCACCTCAGAACTGAGCATTCAGGAGGATACTCTAAGAAATGTACAATCCAGGTCTGGCACACCAAAGCATGTTTCATTGTTATTTGTTGAATGAATGGGCTCACAGGAATTGAAGGTAGCTAGAATTGGTCACTCTGAGTTGATAATAGAATCATTAATTATTTGTTTGTTTGTTTGTTTGTTTAGGGCCACAACAATAGGGTGAAGGGCTTATTACTGGCTCTGTGTCCAGGGACTATTCCTAATATGATATAGAGTGCTGGGGATCTAATCCAGGCAAACTAGCATACTAACTTTCTGTTCTTCCCCCCACCCCCCTTAGCTTTAGTATGTCAACCCAAAGGGTGAGAACCAGCTTTTCTAGTGTGTACAAGTTAAAACTCCCCTTTCCTGTTCTCTTTTATGAAAAAAGGTTGTTTTACATAACAAATACAAAGCACTTGGCTATTCATACACCTGCCTTAGAGTAGGCATTTCAGTCAACATGCTGTTTGCTACTATCACCATCAGCATGTCTTCAGGTAACCCTAGGAAAGGTAGACTTGAGAGGAAACAGAAGAAAGGGTAGACTTATAATGGGGTAGGTCACCTGAGGGCTTTGTTCAGAATGAGATTGGAAGAGAAGCAAAGCAGGCCTTGGAGTGGGCAGAAAAGGGGTTGAAAGACTGCAAAGAGAAACTATGGCTTCCTATTTTATTGCACTATGATTGGTTTGTATTTCAAATTCTGATGCTTAAAAGTTCATCCCACTCTAGATCCCAGAATACTAAGTATGAAAGAAGTTGGGTGAAGGAGGAGAAAGACACATATGGAATGATGGAGGCAGGGACCAAGGGGTCTCAGGTGCATTGGTGGTGTTAAGAAAGGAAAGAACTAAATATCTAAGCCAGAGTCAAAAATAATGAAATCATGGGGCCGGGCGGTGGCGCTAAAGGTTAGGTGCCTGCCTTGCCTGCGCTAGCCTTGGACGAACCGTGGTTCGATCCCCCGGTGTCCCATATGGTCCCCCAAGCCAGGAGCAACTTCTGAGCGCATAGCCAGGAGTAACCCCTGAGCGTTACTGGGTGTGGCCCAAAAACCAAAAAAAAAAAAAAAAAAATGGAATCATGAGACCAAAACTTGGACAAACAAACTTAAAAAGGTGCCTGTTATGATGGCAAACTGGAGCAGGGGTTGATAGTATAGAGGATGGACTCTGAGAACCTTGGTGGAGGGAGGCTGACATTGGTGGTATTGGTGGTATTGGTCCTGAAACATCATATATCTAAAACCCAACTATGAATAACTTTTAAATCACAATGGTTTAAATCAAAAATTAAAAACCCAAAATAGCAAAAGTCAAAGCTAGCTTGATATAATAAAAAATGTTGATTCCTACGTTCTACTTCCAACAGTCTGTACCTGATAGGATTATGCACTAAAGGTACTAATGAGAGTACCTACATTGTGTCAGGATCTATGCCTAGTACTTTATCTTATTCCTGTAGAGTGTGTTTCAAGAAAGGGAATTTGCATTCCAATCACCACATACCACAGAAGTAGTGGGACGAGGTGACAAGGGATTGATTTGAAGGCCTTGGGATAAAATTGAGTTGGCATCAGTGTGGCTTTGAAGAGGAGCTTAGACTCCATAAACATCAGTTTCCTCAGCTGTAAAGTGGATTAGAGTATTTGTCGCCACAAAAATGGTTGTGAAGGATAACCTGATTTATCCCCTTCACCCCTGTAGTGCTGAGCCTGGCGACTGTCCCAATGTTGGTCTTCCTCCAACTGACGAGATCACAGACTTTTAACTTGAGTCTCAGATGCCATCACACATGTGTGCCTGGTTCACCAACCCTCTCCCTCTCTCTCTCTCTCTGCTCTCTTGCCTTGGTAGTTAACTCTTATATTTGAATTTTGTTATCTTGGCAAATCATTTGAGTACTGTGATCTTGGACACAATTGCTTTATATCTCCAGGCTCTTTGCTTATCTAAAGGAGAGCATTAATACATCTCATGGGGAGAGAGAAAGTGAGAGAGAGAGAGAGACAGAGACAGAGAGAGACAGAGAGAGAGAGACAGAGACAGAGACAGAGACAGACAGACAGACAGAGACAGGGAGAGACAGAGACAAAGACAGAGAGACAGAGACAGACTGATAAAGAGAGAGACAGAGAGAGATCTGTTCTCTAAATTCCACACCCATCATTTATTAACTGTGTGACTTCCAGGTGGTAAAAGCATTTCTCTTTGAGATACTTATATACAGAGAAGAAATGACAATTATTTTTGTCTTTCCACATTATTGCAAAGCTTAAGGAGAAGTTGAACGTAATGTCATCCCACTTCATACACCTTTCTCCTCCTCCTGCCTTTCTGTTCTTGCATTCCTCTTCTAGGAAAGTGACTGGTACGGTGGCCTACATATATAAGGGTTGCCATTATCATTATGTCCCTAGTTTTTCAAGAGCAAGAGCCTTGTGTCTGTGACTATGAGGAATCTGTAAATGATCACAGAGAATTCACTTCTGCTGCCTTTCCTCTGATTATGCAGAGAGCTTGGAGAAAATGCCTAGCAGTGATTGATTTCAGCATTCCCAGAGCCTTGACTGTGGTATCCAAGAAAGCATGAAATGAGTTCTGAGAACATTGTGTGGGAGGAGGCTGGAAGAAGTAGGAAAAAAAAGGCTAGAGCATCAAGGCCAGGTATTTCTGTTCTACCATCACCTACAATTTGTTCTCCCAACAAACCCTCAACCAATTCTACACCACCAACTAGCAGGTTCTCACACAAAAAGGACACAATCAATGAAGTCTCCACTCAGTAGGACACAGTCTACCAGGAAAGAAGTAAAAGATTCATTCCACAGTGTCAGGGATCAGTTCCACAGCTCTGCCTCAGAGGCTCATCCTGAGTCCAGGTATTATAGACCTGAGGTACCAGTGACATGTCCTTCTTTGCATTTGGCCAATAGGCTCAGACAATACTATTTACTCAACTTCATCTCTAGGAACTTGACTTTTTGTTTTGTTTTGTTTGGTTTGGTTTGGTTTTTGGGTCGCACTCGGCAGCATTCAGGGGTTACTCCTGGCTCTACGCTCAGAAATCGCCCCTGGCAGGCTCAGGAGACCATATGGATGCTGAGTTTTGAACCATCGTCCTTCTGCATACAAGGCAAACTCCTTACTACTGTGCTGTCTCTCCAGCCCCTGACTTTATTTTTTTTTTATAAATTTTATTTTATTGAAACAATTGTGATCAACAGAATTGTTCGGAGTTGAATTTGAGATATACAATATGTCAGGGCCCTTCCCACCAACAGTGTCAATCTCTCTCCATCAGTGGGCCCAGAGTGCATCTTCTACCAACACCCTTTGCCCCCTGGCCTGCCAGTATAACAGGTTCCTTTAGGTTTATATTGTTAAGGTTTAGGTGCCTTGATTCTATTAATATTGACTTTGATTTGGACATTTACCTCTGTCCTTTATTTCCCCATCGATGCATTGAGACCACTGTGACCCTGAACAAGGAATTTGACTTTTAAGTACCTTCTCTGAAGAAATCAGTGTCTGTCTTTTGGTAACTTCACTCTGGCTTCCGTTCACAATTATCAGTTAGATCATCAGTTAATTAAAGGAGGACAAAACTCAGGAAGGACAGGGCAAGGCAACGAATGACAGGCCCTCTCCAGGCGTGCTCCTCTCCCTGAGTATTCAAATGTGTGGCAACCCAGCTCTCTCTGAATCCAATCATTTCCCTTCTTGTTTCTGTTTTTTGTTTCGTTTTCTTGGGGGCCACACCCAGTGACACTCAGGGGTTACTCTTGGCTATAGGATCAGAAATCGCTCCTGGCTTAGGGGACCATATGGGACGCCTGGGGGTCGAACCACATGCAACGCACCCTACTGCTTACACTACCGCTATGGCCCCATCTTTTCCCTTCTTATTATGGAGACAACTTCATTGAGTCATGATGGAATCAATAGAACTCAGCACCTCACCTCTTAAGAGATTGAAATGAGTCTAAAAGCTCTGCTCTTCTAAGCTCTTGGTTTCTGGTTCAACCAGTTTCCAGCCTTAAACTTTCAAATGCCACATCATTAGCATAAGTTCAGAAATGGTGAAAGGGGCTTGTTGTGGATTATACATACTTCCCTCTCTTATGAAGTGGGAAATTCCAACTTTTTTTTTGGGGGGGGGGGAGAGGCCACACCCAGTGACGCTCATAGGTTACTCCTGCTGGCTACATGCTCAGAAATTGCTCCTGACTTGGGGGACCCTATGAGACGCCGGGGGATCAAACCACAGCCTGTCCTAGGTTAGCACATGCGAGGCAAATGCCCTACCGCTTGTGCCACCACTCCAGCACCCAAATTCCAATGGTTTTAAGAGCTCTCCGTGAGAAATAGAAAAAATATCAAATCTATTATCTCATTATTATAAATCACAATCAGCATCTCTCTTTCTTGGATATTTAATGCTCTTTCTTCTTTATCACAGACTATATCAAGTACTGGGGGCTGGAGTGACAGCACAGTGGGTAGGACACGTGCATTACATGAAGCCCAGGAGTGATGCCTGAGCACCACCAGGTGTAAACACCCCTCCCCCCAAATAAAGGATATATCAAGTACTTATTCTAGAAGTGGTTTGGGTGGTAAACTTTGAATTCTTTGCTCATTTCCAACCAAATGCTAATGTCAAGGTGAAATGAAAAAAAATTTTTAAAAATCAGATTATTTTAGAAGGTAGTGTTCTCCCCTAGGCACTTAAGATGACAGTTTGAGCTAACTGGATTTTTTATTTTTCAGTTGCAAAAGCCATGAAAGTGCTGGCCCAGAGACCAAAAATCCAGAACAGCAGCCAAAACTCACGTGGTGTTTCAAGGTTTTTCCCAAAAAGTTAAGGAACAATGAAATAAAAGAAAACAGTGAT